>NC_037672.1:44044678-44100386 GCF_003255815.1 Theropithecus gelada
TATATATATATTTATATATATATAAATTTTATATATATATTTATATATATATAAATTTTATATATATTTATATATATAAATATATATATATAAACTTTAATTATATATATATAAATCCCTGCTTTCATGGAGTTAAAATTCTGAGAGAGAGGCAATAAACACAATAAAATGTAAAATATATAGTATGTTACATAGTTGTTAATAGAAAAATAAAAGCAGAAAAATGTGGGAAAAAAAAACAGATAAAATGAAGATTTTAGATAAGGTAGGCAAGGCAAGTCTTACTGCGAAAGTAACTTTTTTTTTTTTTTTTGAGACGGCGTCGCCCAGGCTGGAGTGCAGTGGCATGATCTCGGCTTACTGCCATCTCCGTCTCCCAGGTTCAAGTGATTCTCCTGCCTCAGCCTCCCGAGTAGCTGGGAGTACAGGTGCCCCTCGCCACCATACCTGGCTAATTTTTGTATTTTTATTAGAGATCGGGTCTCACTATGTTAGCCAGGCTAGTCTCCAACTCCTGACCTCATGCAATCTGCCTGCCTGGGCCTCCCAAAGTGCTGGGATTACAGGCGTGAGCCACTGTGCCCAGCCAGGAAAGTGACTTTTGAATGAAGGCCAAAAGAATTGAGGGAATATGCCGGTATCTAATGAAAAAGCACTGCAGACAAAGAGAACAGGTGTTGCAAGAAGATCTGGCAAGTTCAAGATAATATAGCAAGGAAGCTAGTAAAGTTACAACAGAAAGGAGATTTGGAGATTAGTAGATGTACCTAGACATGCAATGTATATCTAGATAATGTATGACTTGGTAGGCCTTGCTTCACAGTGCGATGGAAGGCTTTTAGAGGGTTTTGAGTAGACCACTGATAAGATCTGATTTATGTTTTGGCCAAGTCACTCTGGTTGCTGTAGATTATAGACTGAGATGATCAAGAATTGAAGCAATTAATATAGGCTATTGTCATAACAGTGAGGGATGATGGTGTCTTCAAGTAGAGTGCTGGCAGTGAGGGTGGTGAGAAGTGTTATAGTCTAAGTATTTTTTGAAAGGCAAAGCACAGACTATATGCCAATGGTTCTGATTAGACTGTGAGAAAAGGGAGAAGTCAAGGATTAGTTAAGGTTTTAGTCCCTCCCTAGCAGGGGAGATTTGCCATTATCTGAGGTAGAGAAAAATGTAAGAGGTGCTGATTTTTGAGGGATTATCAGGAGCTTATTTTTGGACAATTTAAATTTGAGATAGCTAGAACTATTACAGTGTATACTATAGCTTTTTAAACATAAAAATATCTTAATTTCATCCTTATACTTGCAATATGGTTTCACCGGCTTTTTCACTCTATTTAAGTTTTCTTAGCACTTTAAAGAGTCATTCCACTGATTTCAGACTTCCATTGTCACTTCCATTGTTACACTTTAATTGTCATCTCTTTATAGGCGATTTGTCTTTACTTATTTTCAATATCTCTTTGTCTTTCATATTATTTATTTGTCATCTTGCAGCTTGGGGTGGTATTGAGCATTCTTCTACCAAGGTAATTTTTTTTCCTGTTGCTGTAATCATTCGGGAAATTTTCTTTGTCCTCAGTTTTCATTAACTTGAATAGATATGGTGGTTTCATCAGTGTGCTTTTTTGTTTACTCGTTATGCTTGGATCTAGATGTAGCATATGTATATTTGCAGAAAAAATAGGCTCCTGTATATTGAGATCATCTTAAAATAGTTTTTTATATGATTACTATGTCATTAACTTCAAAACAGTTCTATATATGTAATCATAATCCTGATAATAGTAGAGATATTGAAGTTTGCCTAATCTTTGTTAATCAAAATTGAATACAATGAGAAAAAAATAAGACTACTATATTTGTAAAAAATTTGTAAGGAAAACTATCAGCTTGAGACTTCAATATGACTTTAATATATAAACTGTATTTCACAGGGATTATTTGTATTCTAAAGTACTTTTGACTTTGACAACTTTAAAATTTCATTTAGTGCTAGGCAGAAAAATGATGTTACAAAAAATCATAACATCAGTGTCGTATATGAAGTAGAGATTATAGTCATACTCGTAGCAATTTTATTTCACTCTAAATGAAATTCATTGTTCAGCATGGCCTCCTGAACTGTGTTTTCCAGTCAAGTTACTTTGTAGAGATTAAATTAAATTCATTGCAGGGTACATGCCTTCAGAGATTGTAACAATTCCTATGTGTTTGAACTATACAATACTTTTTTTAGTATGGGAAAAAGTTCAGAAAGACAGTTTTCCGTCTCATTGCACCTTTTCCAAAAAGCTCTCATACCTCACCCGTAGGGTTTTATTAAATACAAATTGGAATGAACCTATGTCAGTAAGAAATAATGAAAACACACCTTCAGAAGTCTACTTTGCTTTTTCAGAGTAGGGACGTAAACTGTACTCCCAGGATTACTTAGAGAGTATGCAAAAGTTTGGTAGAATTTGAGTAACTGATAGAATATTAGGAATGCTGAAAAACTGAATGCTGTAAGCTTTTGGTTTTGTAGAAAGAATGGTCCCCCTCAGCCTCCATGTTCATACCTTAATCCCTGGAACCTGTGAATATGTTAATGTTATGTGGCAAAGGGTTTTACAGATGTAATTAAAAGTTGCTCACCAGTTGTGCTTAAAATAGAACCATTAACCTGGACTATTCAGGTGGGCCCAATCTAATCACATAGACACTGTAAATTAGAAGAGGAAGGTAGAAGAGTAGTGAGAGAGATGCAACAGAAGAAGGAAGTAGAGGAAAGATTGAAAACACGAGAGAAGCTTGACCTTTCCTTGATGGCCTCGAGGAGGGAGGAGGGGAGTCAAGATCAAAGCAGTGAGGGCAGCCTCTAGAAGCTGAGAATGACTGCTGGTCAACAGCTACCAGGGAAATTAGGGCTTCTATGTCTTCATGGAACTCAATCCTGGCAAAAATTTGAATGTCACTTGAAACACATTCTCTTCTAGAATCCAGAAAGGAACACAGACCTTCAGACACTTTCATTTTGGCCTTGTGAGACACAGGCAGAGAAACAAGCTGAGATCAGCAGATTCTGACTTAAACAACTTTGAGATAATAAATTTGTATTATTTTAAGCCAGCAAATCTGTGGAAATTTCTTAGAGCATCAGTAGAAAACTCATCCAATTGGCAATATTTTATTTTTCAAAGGTAAGGGATCTCTGGAAAAGGCAAAAATCTCATCATGAAAAATAAATAGAAATGGTAGGGAAATAATGCACTGAGCACTTTGTTCCAGATGTGCCCTGTTGTTCCAGATGTAATCGTGAGCAAAAGCAGAAAAGATCCCTGCCTACATGGGTTTACAACTGGTGGGAGTTACAGACACTAAGCAAATAGAGAAATAAATGCAAAGTCACAAGTTACTGTAAAGGCTGATAATGATTTAATTTTTTTTGTTGTTGTTGTTTAAACTTTTCATGTATCACCTCCTTTCATGGATTAAGGTGCCACCATTTAAGTAGAATATCAGTTATTTCTTTAATCACCTGAAATGTTTACATTTTTAGAGGCAAAAGGAGAGAAGACTAAAAAGAAAGAAAAATTGCAAGGAGATCAGAAAAGATTGCCTGCTGTCTTTGCAAAGTTCAGAATCTTAGTGTAATGGGTACAGGCCTAGCCCGTTTTGTCCCGTTTTTCACTATGGTCTTTATTAGTAGTTTAGAAGAGAAACACATTAGAGAATTATGACATCTAACAAGCCTTATAAAATGTTTGTAAAAGTTTTCATTCATTCAGTCTTAAAACTGTGAGACTTAATTTTAGTTTTTGTATAAATAGTTCTTATATAATCATCTGTATTTTCAGAATTTGAGAATTAATAAAATTTGAATACAGTAAGTATATAATACTTACAGTTTATCACTGATAGATGTGATGATATAAAATGTAGATTGAAGAAAATACTATAACAATTGTAAAATGATTTTCCCTAGTTAATGGAAACCAAGAGGCAAAAGGAGAGAAGTCTTGAAGTAGACTGAAATTACCCTTAACTTTTTTATGTTTGGCTTTAGAAAATGTTATGTTCTAGGTGATGAAACACTTGTATATTGCAAATGCTATATGAGTTGTGATTTCTCTTTCATTATATTTTAATTAGTATAAAAATTAAGAAAATTGGTATATGAGTATTTTAGTTTTTGATGTGGCATATTTTATTCGAATACCATAATCAAAATAACTAAGAAGCTAGGTGTACCTCTTTTATTTCTCTTAATTTCTCCAACTATCCTATGAGAAACGTAACATTTTCTCCATTTTATGATGCAGAAAGCAAAAAAATAGTAATGTAGCTATAAACTAGCAATATCAAGCTTGGAACTCAGGCCCATCTTAACTTCAAAATCAGTGATTTTTCCATGCACCATTCTGCATATCAGCAGTTTTTAACATTTGTATTGGAAAAGAAAAAAAAAAGTTTGAAACCTAATGGAACAAAAAGTAATACTGAAAAATAAGATGACAAACTAGTTATTTTTAAGAGTTAGTAAAATTGGTAAACCTTTAGTTAGATTCATCAAGCTAAAAAGAAGACACACGCTAAAAAGATACAAAGGATATATACAACAAAACACATCATATTTCTGTATAACAATAAATATTTTAAAAATGAAATAACAAAAATCATATACTATCAGGAATTAAAAAGTGGACATCATATATTCTGCACATATTAAAAAAACAAGAATGCTGGCAAGGATATAGAGAAAAGGGAACTCTTGTATACTGTTGGTGGGAATATAAATTAGTATAGTTACTATGGAGATCAGTTTGGAGGTTCCTCAAAAAACTAAAAATAGAACTAGTATATGATCCAGCAGTACCACTGCTGGATATATACCCAAAAGAAAGGAAATCATTATATCAAAGAAATATCTGTACTCCCATGTTTATGGCAGCACTATTCACAATAGCCAAAGTTTGGAAGGAACCTATGTGTCTATCAACAGATGAATGGATAAAGAAAATGTGGTACATGTACCCAGTGGAGTACTACTCAGCCATAAAAAAGAATGAGATCGTGTCTTTTGCAGCAACATGAATGGAACTAGAGATCATTATGTTAAGTGAAACCAGCCAGGCAAAGAAAGACAGACTGCATGTTCTCACTTATTTGTGGGAGCTAAACATTAAAACAATTGAATTCATGGAAGTAGTAGAATGATGGTTACCAGAGGCTGGGAAGGGTAGTGAATGATGGTAGAATGATGGTTACCGGAGGCTGGGAAGGGTAGTGGGTCATAGGGGAAGCGGGGATGGTTAATGGGTACAGAAATATAGTCAAACAGAATAAGATCTAGTTTTTGATAGCATAACGAGGTGATCACAGTCAACAGTAATGTATTGTACATTTTAAAATAACTAAAAGTTGATGGGCAGAGCAAGATGGCCGAATAGGAACAGCTCCAGTGTCCAGCTCCCAGCACGAGTGACACAGAAGACGGATGATTTCTGCATTTTCAACTGAGGTACCGGGTTCATCTCACTAGGGAGTGCCAGACAATCAGTGCTGATCAGCTGCTGCAGCCCGACCAGTAAGAGCTGAAGCAGGGCAAGGCATCACCTCTCCTGGGAAGTGCAAGGGGGAAGGGAATCCCTTTTCCTAGCCAGGGGAACTGAGACACACAACACCTGGAAAATCAGGTGAGTCCCACCCCAATACTGCGCTTTACCAAGGGTCTTAGCAATCGGCACATCAGGAGATTATATCCCACACCTGGCCGGGAGGGTCCCATGCCCGCGGAGCCTCCCTCATTGCTAGCACAGCAGTCTGCGATCTAATGGCAAGGCAGCAGTGAGGCTGGGGGAGGGGCACCCATCATTGCTGAGGCTTAAGTAGGTAAACAAAGCCGCTGGGAAGCTCGAACTGGGTGGAGCCCACAGCAGCGCAAGGAGGCCTTCCTGTCTCTGTAGACTCCACCTGTGGGGACAGGGCACAACTAAACAACAACAAAAAAGCAGCAGAAACCTCTGCAGACGCAAACGACCCGGTCTGACAGCTTTGAAGAGAGCAGTGGGTCTCCCAAGATGGAGGTTGAGATCTGAGAATGGACAGACTGCCTGCTCAAGTGGGTCCCTGATCCCTGAGTAGCCTAACTGGGGGACATCCCCCACTAGGGGCAGACCAACACCCCACACCTCACACGGCCGGGTACACCCCTGAGACGAAGCTTCCAAAACAAGAATCAGACAGGTACACTCGCTGTTCAGCAATATTCTATCTTCTGCAGCCTCTGCTGCTGATACCCAGGCAAACAGGGTCTAGAGTGAACCTCAAGCAATCTCCAACAGACCTACAGCTGAGGGTCCTGACTGTTAGGAGGAAAACTAACAAACAGGAAGGACACCAACACCAAAACCCCATCAGTACGTCATCAAAGACCAAAGGCAGGTAAAACCACAAAGATGGGGAAAAAGCAGGGCAGAAAAGCTGGAAATTAAAAATATAAGAGCACATCTCCCCCTCCAAAGGAACGCAGCTCATCGCCAGCAACGGATCAAAGCTGGATGGAGAATGACTTTGACGAGTTGAGAGAAGAAGGCTTCAGTCCATCATACTTCTCAGAGCTAAAGGAGGAATTACATACCCAGCGCAAAGAAACTAAAAATCTTGAAAACAGAATGGAAGAATTGATAACTAGAATAATCAATGCAGAGAAGGCCATAAACAAACTGACAGAGATAAAAGCCATGACATGAGAAATATGTGACAAATGAACGAGCTTCAGTAACCGACTTGATCAACTGGAAGAAAGAGTATCAGTGATTGAGGATCAAATGAATCAAATGAAGCGAGAAGACAAGTCTAAAGAAAAAAGAGGAAAAAGCAATGAACAAAGCCTTCAAGAAGTATGGGATTATGTGAAAAGACCAAATGTATGTCTGATTGGGGTGCCTGAAAGTGAGGGGGAAAATGTAATCAAGTTGGAAAACACTCTTCAGGCTATCATCCAGGAGAACTTCCCCAACATAGTAAGGCAGACCAACATTCAAATTCAGGAAATACAGAGAACACCACAAAGATACTCCTCGAGAAGAGCAACTCCAAGACACATAATTGCCAGATTCACCAAAGTTGAAATGAAGGAAAAACTGTTAAAGGAAGCCAGAGAGAAAGATTGGGTTACCCACAAAGGGAAGCCCATCAGACTAACAGCAGATCTCTCGGCAGAAACTCTACAAGCTAGAAGAGAGTGGGGGCCAATATTCAACATCCTTAAAGAAAAGAATTTTAAACCCAGAATTTCATTTACAGCCAAACTAAGTTTCATAAGTGAAGGAGAAATAAAATCCTTTACAGATAAGCAAATGCTTAGAGATTTTGTCAATACCAGGCCTGCCTTACAAGAGACCCTGAAGGAAGCACTAATCATGGAAAGAAACAGCCGGTACTAGCCATTGCAAAAACATGCCAAAATATAAAGACCATTGAGGCTAGGAAGAAACTGCATCAACTAATGAGCAAAATAACCGGTTAATATCATAATGACAGGATCAAGTTCACACATAACAATATTAACCTTAAATGTAAATGGACTAAATGGTCCAATTAAAGACACAGACTGACAAACTGGATAAAGTGTCAAGACCCATCAGTCTGCTGTATTCAGGAGACCCATCTCACATGCAGAGACACACATAAAGGGATGGAGGAAGATCTACCAAGCAAATGGAGAACAAAAAAAAAGCAGGGGTTGCAATCCTAGACTCTGATAAAACAGACTTTAAACCATCAAAGATCAAGAGACAAAGAAGGCCATTATATAATGGTAAAGGGATCAATTCAACAGAAAGAGCTAACTATCCTAAATATATATGCACCCAATACAGGAGCACCCAGATTCATAAAGCAAGTCCTTAGAGACTTACAAAGAGACATAGACTTCCATACAATAATAATGGGAGACTTCAACACCCCATTGTCAACATTAGGCAGATCGACGAGACAGAAAGTTAACAAGGATATCCAGGAATTGAACTCAACTTTGCAGCAAGCAGACCTAATAGACATCTACAGAACTCTCCACCCCAAATCAACACAATATACATGTTCTCAGCACCACATCACACTTATTCCAAAATTGACCACATAATTGGAAGTAAAGCACTCCTCAGCAAATGTACAAGAATAGAAATTATAACAAACTGTCTCTCAGACCACAGTGCAATCAAACTAGAACTCAGGACTAAGAAACTCAATCAAAACTGCTCAACTACATGGAAACTGAACAACCTCCTCCTGAATGACTACTGGGTACATAACAAAGACAGAAATAAAGATATTATTTGAAACCAATGAGAACAAAGATACAACATACCAGAATCTCTGGGACACCTTTAAAGCAATGTGTAAAGGGAAATATATAGCACTAAATGCCCACAAGAGAAAGCTGGAAAGATCTAAAATTGACACTCTAATATCACTATGAAAAGAACTAGAGAAGCAAGCGCAAACACATTGAAAAGCTAGCAGAAGGCAAGAAATAACTAAGATCAGAGCAGAACTGAAGGAGATAGAGAAACAAAAAACCCTCCAAACAATCAGTGAATCCAGGAGTTGTTTTTCTTTTTAAAGATCAACAAAATTGATAGACCTCTAGCAAGACCAATAAAGAAAAAAAGAGAGAAGAATCAAATCGATGCAATAAAAAATGATAAAGGGGATATCACCAGGGACCCCACAGAAATACAAACTACCATCAGAGAATACTATAAACAACTCTACACAAATAAATTAGAAAATCTAGAAGAAATGGATAATTTCCTGGACACTTACACTCTCCCAAGACTAAACCAGGAAGAAGTTGAATCCCTGAATAGACCAATAGCAGGCTCTGAAATTGAGGCAATAATTAATAGCCTACCAACCAAAAAAAGTCCAGGACCAGATGGATTCACAGCTGAATTCTACCAGAGGTACAAGAAGGAGCTGGTACCATTCCTTCTGAAACTATTCCAATCAATAGAAAAAGAGGGAATCTTCCCTAACTCATTTTATGAGGCCAACATCATCCTGATACCAAAGCCTGGCAGAGACACAACAAAAAAAGAGAGTTTTAGACCAATATCCCTGATGAACATCGATGCAAAAATCCTCAATAAAATACTGGCAAACTGAATCCAGCACATCAAAAAGCTTATCCACCATGATCAAGTGGGCTTCTTCCCTTGGATGCAAGGCTGATTCAACATATGCAAATCAATAAACGTAATCCAGCGTATAAACAGAACCAAAGACAAAAACCACATGATTATCTCAATAGATGCAGAAAAGGCCTTTGACAAAATTCAACAGCCCTTCATGCTAAAAACTCTCAATAAATTCGGTATTGATGGAATGTATCTCAAAATCATAAGAGCTATTTATGACAAACCCACAGCCAATATCATACTGAATGGGCAAAAACTGGAAGCATTCCCTTTGAAAACTGGCATAAGACAGGGATGCCCTCTCTCACCACTCCTATTCAACACAGTGTTGGAAGTTCTGGCTAGGGCAATCAGGCAAGAGAAAGAAATCAAGGGTATTCAGTTAGGAAAAGAAGAAGTCAAATTGTCCCTCTTTGCAGATGACATGATTGTGTATTTAGAAAACCCCATCATCTCAGCCCCAAATCTCCTTAAGCTGATAAGCAATTTCAGCAAAGTCTCAGGATACAAAATTAATGTGCAAAAATCACAAGCATTCTTATACACCAGTAACAGACAAACAGAGAACCAAATCATGAATGAACTTCCATTCACAATCGCTTCAAAGAGAATAAAATACCTAGGAATCCAACTGACAAGGGATGTAAAGGACCCCTTTAAGGAGAACTACAAACCGCTGCTCAGTGAAATCAAAGAGGAGACAAACAAATGGAAAAACATACCATGCTCATGGATAGGAAGAATCAATATCGTGAAAATGGCCATACTGCCCAAGGTTATTTATAGATTCAATGCCATCCCCATCAAGCTACCAACGACTCTCTTCACAGAATTGGAAAAACCTGCTTTAAAGTTCATATGGAGCCAAGAAAGAGCCTGCATTGACAAGACAATCCTAAGTCAAAAGAACAAAGCTGGAAGAATCACGCTACCGGACTTCAAACTATACTACAAGGCTACAGTAATCAAAACAGCATGGTACTGGTACCAAAACAGAGATATAGACCAATGGAACAGAACCGAGTCCTCAGAAATAATACCACACATCTACAGCCATCTGAACTTTGACAAACCTGAGAAAAACAAGAAATGGGGAAAGGATTCCCTATTTAATAAATGGTGCTGGGAAAATTGGCTAACCATAAGTAGAAAGCTGAAATGAGATCCTTTACTTACTCCTTATATGAAAATTAATTCAAGATGGATTAGAGACTTAAATGTTAGACCTAACACCATAAAAACCCTAGAAGAAAACCTAGGTAATACCATTCAGGACATAGGCATGGGCAAGGACTTTATGTCTAAAACACCAAAAGCAATGGCAACAAAAGCCAAAATTGACAAATGGGATCTCATTAAACTCAAGAGCTTCTGCACAGCAAAAGAAACTACCATCAGAGTGAACAGGCAACCTACAGAATGGGAGAAAATTTTTGCAATCTACTCATCTGACAAAGGGCTAATATCCAGAACCTACAAAGAACTCAAACAAGTTTACAAGAAAAAAACAAACAACCCCATCAAAAAGTGGGCAAAGGATATGAACAGACATTTCTCAAAAGAAGACATACATACAGCCAACAGACACATGAAAAAATGCTCGTCATCACTGACCATCAGAGAAATGCAAATCTAAAACCACAATGAGATACCATCTCACACCAGTGAGAATGGCGATCATTAAAAAGTCAGGAAACAACAGGTGCTGGAGAGGATGTGGAGAAATAGGAACACTTTTACACTGTTGGTGGGATTGTAAACTAGTTCAACCATTGTGGAAAACAGTATGACGATTCCTTAAGGATCTAGAACTAGAAGTACCATATGACCCAGCCATCCCATTACTGGGTATATACCCAAAGGATTATAAATCATGCTGCTATAAAGACACATGCACATGTATGTTCTTTGTGGCAGTATTCACAATAGCAAAGACTTGGAATCAACCCAAATGTCCATCAGTGACAGACTGGATTAAGAAAATGTGGCACATATACACAATGGAATGCTATGCAGCCATAAAAAAGGATGAGTTTGTGTCCTTTGTAGGGACATGGATGCAGCTGGAAACCATCATTCTCAGCAAACTATTGCAAGAACAGAAAACCAAACACCGCATGTTCTCACTCATAGGTGGGAACGGAACAATGAGATCACTTGGACTCGGGAAGGGGAACATCACACACCGGGGCCTATTATGGGGAGGGGGGAGGGGGGAGGGATTCCATTGGGAGTTATTCCTGAAGTAAATGAGGAGTCGATGTGTGCTGACCAGTTGATGGGTGCAGCACACCAACATGGCACAAGTATACATATGTAACAAACCTGCACGTTATGCACATGTACCCTAGAACTTAAAGTATAATAATAATAAAAAAAAACTAAGATTCTATTTGGATTCTTTATAACAAAAATAAACGATAAATGCTTGAGGTGATGGATACTCCACTTACTCTGATGTGATTATTACACATTGTGTGTTTGCATCAAACTGTGTTATGTACCCCATAAATCTATACACCTACTATGTACCCAGAAAAATTAAAAATATAATTAAAAATATAAGAATGAATATTATGAATAGCTATATGTCAATATCCAGTTGCCAAAGAATTTGATAGCTTAGATAAAATAGTTAAATTCCTGAAGATACATAAGTTACTGAACTATATCAAAAACATTAGAAAATCTGAGTAGCTCAGTTCTATATTTATCAAAGAAATTGAATTCTTCATTAAAAGTTATCTGACAAGAAGATATCAAGCATAAACATTTAAGCAAAAAATAGTGATTCTACTAATTTTTATAAATGGAAAAGAATAAAATATTACTTAACCTTTTTATGAGGCCAACATTTCCTGAATAATAACGCCATAGAGATAGATTACAATATAAGAAAACTACAAATTAGTATCTCTCACGAACAGACACAAAATCTTTAACAAAATATCAAGTTGAATTTAGCTAAATATAAAAAGGTTAAACAGGTTCACATCAAGTCATGAATCTCTGAAATGTATGGTTGTTTAACATTTGAAAATAAATCAATGCAATTTAACATACTAATGGAGTAAAAGAAAATACAAACCCATGAGCAGAGGAGCGAAAAAGGCATTTAACAGAATTCAACTCCAATTAATGTTAAAAATTCTCAGCAAATTAGGAATAGAAGTAGTCTTCCTCAATTCACTCTCACCATTTTTATCCATCATTTTATGTAAGGGTCTAACCCAGGCACCGAAGGAAAAAAAATGCATGAAATGTTCACAGGATGATTAAACTGTCTTTATTTGCACATGATATGGTTTTGTATGTAGTAAATCTCAAGAGATCTAAAAAGAAGCTGCTAGAACTAATTAGTAAATTCCATAAGTTCACAGGATGAAAGGTCAAATAAAATATTGGCATACAGTAGTCTCCTCTAATCCAGGAAGATACGTTCCAAAACCCCAGTGGATGCCTGAAGCCATGGACAGTACCAGAATGTACCTATACTATACTGTGTTTTTTCCTATAGATACATACCTATATATAGTTTAATTTATAAATTTGCACTGTAAGAGATTAACAACAGTAGTTAATAATAAAGTAGAACAATGCTGCCATAGTCGATTTGATAACTGAGATGATTACTAAGTGACCAACAGGTGAGTGGCATATTAGCCGGTCTAGCATGAATGCATTGGACAAAGAGTTGATTCACCTACCCTGTGGAATGGAGTAGGATAGTATGAGATTTCACACAGAGTTCTTTAAACTCTTTCACCCTACTCAGAACAGTGTAGAATTTAGAATGGATGCATTGCTTATTTCTGAAAATTTTCATTTAATATTTTCAGACTACACTTGACTGCAAGTAACTGCCACCACAGAAAGTGAAACTGCACTAAGGGAGGGTTACTGCATTTGAACTTGCTAGCAATGCAAAGACTGAAAATTGAATTTAAAATGTGGCTTATGATAACATCAAAAATGTCAACTATTTAGAGGAAAACTTTACAAAAAATATATAAAATCTGAACAATAAGAACTAAAGAATATCACTGAAAAAAATAAGGAAGTAAATTAATTGAGAGGTATACCATGTTTATACATTGGAAAGCATAATATTATTAAAATGAAAATTCTTTTCTAAATTCAAAGCAATTTAAATCCAAATCCTGGTAAGAATTTTTTTTTTTTTTTTTTTTTTTTTAATTGACAAACTCATGTCTATGGCAGGGAAAGGGTGATTGGCTATAAAGTGACATAAGAAAACTTTTTTGGGGTGGTAGAAATATTCCATATATTGATTGTTATAGATAAGCTTGTCAAAACTTATTAAAGTGGTAAATGTTTTATTGTGCATAAATCATAGCTCAGAGTTGATTTTTAAACATTGAATATTAGACACTTGTGTTCTTAAACGTTATTTGATTCTTTAGCCACAGCTATGGTAGCAACTCTCACCACCACTAAGTGGAGTAGCCCCTTTCCTGGACCTTCACTCCTTACTCTTCCTGCTGATTCTCATACTCCATACATCCCTCTTAAACTCATATAGTTTTTCTTTTTTTTATTTTGCCATGTCTTCTTTTTATGGTCTTCATAAAGATTACGTCTATTGAGTTTTCTCTTTCCAATTCTAAGTAGCTAACCAAAGTATTTCTGTAACCTAAAGCAGTTATAGGAGAAGGTCTGGCACCAGGTGGGAAAGAAGATATTTTTGTTGTTTTTGTTTTGTTCTTGTATTTTATTTTTTTATATCCTGATACATGTTTTACTTTTATCTTCTTCCATTTTCTTCTTCACATATATCTTTCTGTCATAACCACTATAACATTTGAACAAAGCTTTTAAAGAGATCCATTCTCCTAGTCATCAACTTCTTCACTTGTATGAACACAAACCTATATACAATTATGTTTTAGTACAAATTATTGTATAATTTGAAATAGAAGATGCTTGGGGAAACTTATATCAATGACATGAAATTATTCTTTTAATGGTGGTAAAAGTAAGTGGTAGAACACTGTAAAGGGAAACCCTCTAATAAAAATAGACTGTAATTACTTTCTGGTATTTTGATTTAGTACATCTTTATAATATAATAATAAAGTGACTTGGAATTATTATTGCATTTCACAATGCCTACTGTTTAGGGTACTCTATGCTTCTAGGTGAACAGTTTTTAAATATATGCCAAATTTGTTTTTCATTTAATTTCTATTGTTAAAAATTTCTTACTGGAAAAATATATGACAGTATAATTATAACGTACTTGAAAGACTAGTAAAATTATGCTGCTTGTATTTTAAAAGATACATACTTTTGTTAGCTAGGCAAGATACAGAAAAGTATAAGAACATTGTAGCACCTCTATCTTCTCACATGTAAAACATTTTGTCTTTAATTAGAAAGCTCAAAAGCATCTCAGGCAGAATTCTTTAAAAACACTTTTTTAGTTGGTGGTTCTTTGAAGAGATACAGAAAGATTAAATTTTGTCAGAAATTATAGATGTGATTCACATAAGACTTCTCGGTCTCAGGCATGTCTTTATTAGCAGCATGAGAACAGACAGCTAACAAGAATTCATGCATAGATTAACTCATTATATTGTTCTCTTTAATCATTTCCAATTGATTATAAGACCAAACATATAAATATTATTTTCTATGTTAATTTTTAGTGTTTTTTGTTTGTCATACTATAGTAATAGTAAGCAACATGTATCATTGAATAATAGGGCAAAATATTCCAGAGTCAAGTTTCTGCTGTATTCCTGTTGATTCAATGTAGAACTATACTTTTCTACTTTTGTTTTCTTTTTTACTGCTACCATTTATACTTTTCTCATTTGGGACAAAAATATTCAGAAACGATGAAGGAAAGTTTTTTTGGCACTGTATCTTGGTGTCTTAATTCCCTTAGTGATTTTTTCCCATATTCAATATCACAGCATTACTATAGCAAGATAAACACCATATTCAGATCTCTAATAGTGAAATGTTATAAATAATTGGCAGAGGCAATTTAAAAGTGAATCAAGAAAGTTTGGTTTTTAGAAAGTAACAAACTGTCTTTTAGTAAAAAACAGAATTTTTTACACTTAGAGAATATTCCAAATTATGGAGCTATTCTATTATTTTAGACCTAATTTAATGCAATTAAGTTTTAATTTTACAAATAAGGAATAGGCCACAGATATAGCATATCATCTTCATCTTCGACTGATTGATAGATTCTAAAAGCAGAACATTGATAGACAGTAATTTGATATCGCAGGTTGATACTCTATCAGAGATATAATATGAGAAATAAAGTAGAATGGTTAATCCACTATGAATGAAACAACTGAAGAGCAATGATTTTTATCCTAGTTAAAGCAAGTATTAGGGCCCAAAGTATCTAATCTAAAATAATGAAATCTAGAATAGAGAAGTTAACTGAATATATCTTTTTATTCAACAAAATGATAGGGGTTTATAATACTTCATATATTTGACTGTAAAACCAACCAAGGAATAGCTTTTATATGAAAGAAGAAGGTAAGAAACTGAGAGTTTTCCATTGATTTTGCAATCCTTTTGCCCATTCCCTAGAGCTAATAGAACCAGGTATAACAACATGACTGGGAAAATCTTGTGCTGGACCAGAAAACTGCATTGCTTTACTTATAGCATAGGGTCTGTATGGGAGATTCCTGATAGGAATTGGAATTGTTGGCTCAATTTTATGCTGCCTGGGAGGCATGATTACATTTCCCCTTGGATCAGTTTTTAAAGTCGGATCAGAATAGGACCTTTCTGTCTGATTTAAAGAAAGAGACTATTTTATGGTATAATGTTGGCTAAAAATTGACAGAGAAAAAACTGACAAACCTAAACAAGCTGTTGTTATTACAATTTAACTATAAGCTATAAGCTGAAGGCCCAACAGTATTTTCTCCTTTAACTAAATAGGAACATCTGTTACTGCATTTTTGTGAAGTTTTTCTTGGATAGATTTTTCAGTGTGATAGTGCATTTTAACCATCCTCTATTATTTACTGAGCTCATGTATAATAATGATTAATCATCACAACCTAATGTTATATTTGTATAGTACTTAATAGTTTTCAAAGTACTTAAAAATCTCTTTTAATTCTTAAAAGAAACTTGTGAGGTAGGCAGCATAGATTGACATTATTATTCTCTTATTACTCCTAAAATTAGTAAGTGGAAGGAAACCAGCACAAAATTGTAGACTTTTGGCATGCACTGCAGTGCTCTTTTAGTTTCACAGTGTTGCTTCTTCAAATCCCACTATACTGAAAAACAGACAGCAATAGTAATAAAGAACATTTTCTAGTTTTGGAGATTTTTCAGATATTATCTTTCTATGATTTATCTATTTAATTTTATTAAAGTACATAGTATATATTAATGGCTTTAGTGCTTTTTCAGACTATTTTTCTTTCCTATAGGCAATGTCCTTCTGTCCACATTTCCTATTAAAATTTCACCTATCATTCCAATAACATATTAAATGCCGCTTCTTCCGAACATTAGACAGATCTCACCAAATGGAACTTTTTTCTCTTCACTCTTCTCCCTAATCCATTCATCTTGCTGTAATATTTTGTTTAGAGAATAGCCTCTTTATAGTTCCTGGGGTTAAAGAATATTTAATAGTAATAAAATTAAAGTAGTGGGAGTGGAAAATAAGTTAAAGGAGACAATGAATAGGCGGGGAAGCATAATTAGTTGGTTACAAGTACAGACTTTGGAACCAGACTTCCAGAATTGAATGTCAGCTTTGTTACTTATTGGTTATATGACCATGAACAAGTTATTACCCAATACATTGTTATTCAATATTCTCATCTGTAAAATTTCATGATACTATTAGTGCCTACCTTACAGGGTTAACTTATGATAATGTTCCTAGCACATTTAAATATACATGTGTAAAAGTACATATTATGTGTATATACAAATAGCAAAATGAACATAATTCCTTTTTAAAATTTTTACTAAAATACAGTTTTCAAAATTTAAAAACATCAATGATATTTTGCATATTTTAAAACAGTAATAATCGGCTGGATGCAGTAGCTCATGCCTGTAATTCCCAGCACTTTGGGAGGCCGAAGTGGGGAGATCACATGAGGTCAGGAGTTCGAGACCAGTCTTGCCAATATGGTGAAACCCCACCTCTACTAAAAATACAAAAATTAGCCAGCTGTGGTGGTGCACACCTGTAATCCCAGGTACCTAGGAGGTTGAGGCAGGGGGATCACTGGAACCCAGGAGGTGGAGGTTGCAATGAGCCAAGATTGTGCCACTGAACTCTAGCCTTAGAGACAGAGTGAGACTCCATCTTAAAGATAATAATAATAATAAATACTAATTTCTTTACCATATTGCTCCCACTAGCAATTTTAAAGACTCTTCCTCTGCTAAAGTTTTAGTGAGAGTTTGAGGATTTGTTTTACTTTGTTGTGGATATTATAAAATATTGAGGCCAATGTATTCTGCGGCTGGTCCTCCAACTAACAATTTAGAGACATTGTGCTTTTATTGCTCTCAAAGTACTAGAATATGAATTTCATAGAGGCAGAGATTGTATCTCTCTTGTTTGCCATTGTACACTCAGCAACCAAGTGTGTGTTTGGTAGATAGTAGGTGAATAAATAATTGCCTCTGTTTTTATCATATTCTCTTCACCTTGATCCCTCAGTTAATTTCTCTTTACATTGCAGTGCTACTCTCCAAGGGCCATATTTACTTTTCTTCATCTCTTTTTATTATTCCCAGTAATCTACTCTTTCTCTATCATATGCTTTACATTCCTTTCTATTTATGAGCCCTTTTTATCATAACAGGATGGTAAATAGGATAGTCTGATTACATTTCAGCTTCCCTTAATCAGAATTTAATTATTCAGAACGCTATGTATCCAGCCAGAAGACTGCAAACCTAGTGGTCAATCATAGCCAGGTGTAACCATTGCCTGTGTTCGGACATCACTGCACCAGTCTTATGGGAAGACTCCTCAAAGTGGAGATAGACAGCTGGCAGATGATGCACTTTGCACCTTCCACCTCTTTTTTATTTATTGTTATTTTTTTCTCCCTGGAACCTCAGTAGCCATTTTTACAGTCTTATGTGGTTTTGAGGTTAGAAGATAAGTTCTGTGTATGGTGGGAAAGGAGGATGGAAAGGAGATGGGTTCTTCACTAGTGTGGAGCCAACACTATGATCCTATACTGCTGATTTTGTGAGTGTGTTAGAATGAGCTAAAATTTACTTTTCTTCTGGGTTTTCAGATATATTCATCCAAACCTAATCCTAACTATTAGAGTGAACAAAGTAACACCAAGAGAAAGCAAAAGGTAGCAATGAGGTTGTGGGCAACAGCAAACACCCTGATTTGCATCCTAGTCCTTACTGTAAACATTACCTTTATAGCAAGAATATAACCATGATATGCTTGGTGTAAGTAAGTGAATTTCTTAGGCAAGTCACAAAATGGTAGAACCGAGTTGTTGTCAAACTGTTTATTTGTTGGTTTTGACTTGAGGAGGTGAGGGTGAAGAAAATAAAATGGTTCACTGGCCATAAAAACAGAATTATAAGGAATTAAGTCCTAAAATTTCCAGAGATGGTAGGAAGGTCCTGTACCCCAGAGGTTGTAAAATATGGTTTTATGCCAAATTTGCTTAAAACTCAAAAGGGTAGGTAATCCACAAAGTAATATGAAGAGAACTGATTACTCCAAGAGTAAGTTACAGTTACTATATCATATGTAATAGAATACGAATCTTGAGGACTGCCGAAAAGTGCTTCATAAGCAAAAGCTTATCTTTAAAGAAATTTTTGTAAATAAAAGACCAGTTTGCTTAAAATGGGAGGAATATAATTATTGAAGGTCTACTGTGGCATTTATTGCAGTCTTTCTGACACACACACACACACACACACACACACACACACCCCCACACACACCCACCCCCTATATTTTAGAGGCAGAGTCTCACCATGTTGCCCAGGCTGGACTTGAACCCCTAGGCTCTGTAAATCCTCCCTCCTCAGCCCCACAAGTAGCTGGGACTACAGGCATGTATCATCATGCCAAGCTTTCTGATATTTTTAATAGTTTATTTGTGCCTATCTTTCCTCAATAGGTTGTGAGAAATTTAGGGGTGGGGCATTGTTCTTCCTTGCATTTCCTACATCACCTTGCAATGCTTAATATTATATAAATGTTTATATAATTGATGTTTTGGCTCTTTAATTGAACTTTTCAAAGTATAAATACAGTATAGTAATTTTAGGATAAAATGTGACTATTTTTGCCGACATATTTTCTATTTATTTAAAAGTAGGCTGGATGTGGTGGCTCATGCCTGTAATCTCAGCACTTTGGGAGGCTGAGGCAGAGAGATTACTTGAGCTCAGGAGTTTGTGATCTGTCTAGACAACATAGTGAGATTGCATCTCTTAGAAAGAAAAAGCATTTAGCCAGGCATGGTGGTATGCACTTAGCTACTTAAGAGGTGGAAGAATTGCTTGAGCTTAGGAGTTAGAGTCTGCAGTGGGCTATGATTCCACCACTGCACTCCAGTGTGGGCAACAGAAGAAGACCCTGTCTGTAAAAATAATAATAATAATAATAATAATAATAAATTAATTCTACATTAATTTCAATGTCCACATTAGAAATAGCACCAATAATGTAATTTGGTTTTGAATCAAATAAATTCATGATTAAAGGTACAGTCCATTTCTCTCTATCATGGAGTTCACTACTATGTTTTATAAAAAAGAAAATAGGAAAGAATTATTTCTGAAAGGAAATTAAAAGTGAGCTTAAAACTAAGAAAGCATAAAATAGAAAAAGCATATGAAAGAAATTTTTGTTGACATAGTATAAAAGGAGTGATGATGCAATTTCATTAATGTACAGTACATGGCTCTTTTTGAATATTGTTGTGTAGGCAACAATTTAAAATCAAAATTTAATATTTAAATTTAAATTTTAATGTAAAATTGTTGCCTACACCTGCTATTTCACATGATCAGTTGAGAATAAATTATCTTTAACATTTCCGCCCTTGGATCTAAAAATACAGCAATGGTACAGGCTTCCAAAATGACAAGTTATCTCTGAATTTTCACCTATCTAACATTTTCTTTATGTTTATATCCTGTGTTATGTTTAGTAGAAGACAATTCAAAATAGATTCATTTACTTTTGGATGTTTTCTTTTTGGTTAAATTTTGAGGTAACAAAGTTGGATACCTCTTTTTTTATTTTATTGTTATAATTTTGAGAAGAATTTTCAGATAGAACTTTTTCTTTTAGTACTCATGGTCTAAATAAAATTAAATGATGACAAAATAAATATATACTGAGAGGTTATTTCATTAATGTTTTGAAGCTAAGGCAGCAAACATTTTACAAAAATTACAGTGTAAGCTAATACACAAATACTGTTTCTTGATTTATTGTTTAAATTTTGATAAGCCTTTATTGTTAAAAAAGGATTTATTCTTCCTAAAGTTATCTACCTAACAAACTCTCTGGTAAAAGGGGTATTGACTGTCAGTATATTCACTATTTACCTTAAAAACTGACAGTTATTAATAATTGTTTTGTATAAAACATTACAAATTGCACAACCATTTCTTACTCTTGCAACAATAAACATACAATTACATTTTGATTGAATGATACGATTTCAACATATGTTACACATAGTGAATGTTAGTGAATTTTACTAAAAGTTATTTCTAGAATGCTTACCTGGGAGTAGCCATTCAGATATTAATTATAAATCTTAATGGCATATATTCCAGCTCTCAATTTATTGCCTCTCAGTTCCAAAATTTACCTTTTAATACACGCTCTTCAAATGGACCAAATTCCTTTAAGAATTTCTCCTTGACAATGAGCATGATGTTGTGTTTTCTCAGCAGAGGGTGCTGAAGGGACATTTCAGGAGGAAGGGGCTCTCCAGTTTCTGGCAACTGCGTGGTGGGTCAGTGGTGTGGGTAGTGTGCATCTGCAGCCATCCATTCAGAATGTACAGGCCCTCAGCAATCTCACTGCCCTTTACGGTCCTAGTGATCAGTTTCCTGCTGCCCTTTTAATATAGATCTACTTTTCCACACTGACACTCCTATTTCTCCCTTTGCACATCCATACCCCAGGTCTGTTTCCCATGGTACTCCTGACATGGACACTCTGTGCTCCAGGGCCTTCTGCCATGCCAGGGCTTCTTTCCCTCTGCATGCCCATTTGTCTATCCCCACTAGCTGTCATTAGTCTGTGCCCCAGCTCCCCATTCCCTCTCCATGTCTGCATACCTTGCTGTGGGTAGTGGCTCACCTCATGGGCAGTGTGGGCTCCAAGCTCCCTCCTTCATCAGAAACCCCATTCCTTCTACATGCTCACATGCCTAGCTATGCTCACCTATGTCCCACCTGTGTCTCCTCTGTGCCCTTCCTGCACTCCAAAAGGATGCTTCCTGCTTCCCACCTACAGACCAGCTCCGGTCTGGGCAAACTGATAAATATTTCTGTCATCCAGTAGACTGAACTTAACTTTCTCCAAAAAGGTCTGAATCCTAACCTTAGGAAGGAGAGTCCCCCTTCCAAGTCTGTCCTTCGTTAGGTACTCTATCTTAGTCCTAGGGCATGGTACAGAGTTTTCTTATATCCTAGAGTTACTCTTTTATCATAGTTAATAATTCTTCATATTAAACTTTTTCTGTTTAAACCCCCATGTGCTTCCTAACCCTCTGGATTGACCTGACATTGACACAGTGTGCCTTGTTTCATTACCTTGTTGTTATGCCAATAGGATTTGATGGCAACTTCCTTGTTCACAAGTACAAGAAATAATGGCAACATTCAGTATATTCACTTTTCCAAAATTGAATAATAGAATTTTCCTCAAAACCAAAGCTTAAGCTGAACTTTAGGGCACTACTACTATTAGATTTCCACTTCCAAATTTATATATACAGCATGTATTTCTTTCCCGAGCTCCAGACTTGTATATCTAAGTGCCTACGAAACATATTTGTTTGGGTGGTTAATAGGCCTCTCAAAAACACAAATCAAAACACAGACAAAAAGAAAAAAGAGCTTGTTAAAAACCAAGTGCCTGACTCATCCCATCCCTGCCTCTTACATCCTGATCCCTGTCTTCCCTGTCTCAATAGTGGCAATTCCATTCTTCATGTTTCTTAGAACCTTCAGTTTTAATTCCTCTGGTACTCTCAATCACAAATCCCAGTTTATCAGCAAGTGCTGTGGAATCTGTCTTCAAAATACATCCAAATTCCGAGAACTTTTCAGCACTTCCAATGTTAACATTTGGTCTAAAGATCTTAGATGGATTTCTGCAAGCTAACTTTCTGCAAGTATACTTGCTTCTTCCCTTGCTTCTACAGTTCATTCTCATGTTAATTTTTTCTCAAAACCTCTAATAGTATGCAATCTTGTTTCGATTAAAAAACCAAAATCCTTATCCTAGCCTGCAGCTGCCTCTCTGAACTCATTTCCTTCTTTTCTCTCCGCTGCTCCTTACACTCTAGGCACATGGCAGTTCCTTATGCTTGCCAAGTGAGCGTCACCCTGTAATGTTCTTCCTCCAAACATCCACCTCACTCAGTTCTTGATTTCCTTCGGGTCTCTGTTCAGGTCTCAGCTTACAATGAAGCCTTTCCTGATAACTCCACACTTAGAACTCACAGTCCACTTTACCCTACTTTATTTTATCTGTGATACTTTTTTCATGTCTTTTATTTCATTTTATTTTGTTTTTGAGACAGAGTATCACTCTGTCGCCTAGGCTGGAGTCCAGTGGCGAGATCTCAGCTCGCTGCAACCTCTGCCTCCCAGGTTCGAGCGACTTTTCTGCCTCAGCCTCCTGAGTAGCTGGGATTACAGGCACCAACAACTATGCCTGCATAATTTTTGTATTTTCAGTAGAGGTGGGGTTTTGCCATGTTGACCAGGCTGGGCTCAAACTCCTGACCTCAAGTGATCTGCCTGCCTTGGCCTCCCAAAGTGCTGGAATTACAGGCCTGAGTCACCATGCCTGGACTCTTATTTCATATTTTATGTTAATTTATTTGTCATTAGTATGCCACCCCCAGAATTTCAACTCTGTAATGGCAAGATGTTGTCTGGTTAGTTCATTTCCATATACTAAAATGGTGCATGGGATGTGGTAGATGCTGTCTATAGATATAAATATATACATATTCATAATTTTGACATGTCTATGTATTCACGTATATATGTACACAATATAAATATATACATACATATATATGTTTTCATAAATTTTACATGTTCATATATGCATTAGAAACTCTTGTATTTTCTATATATATAATAATTGAAACTAAGACGATTTTTTTAATAACTTTTTTTGTGAGGGTAGGCTCCTTTAGTGCTGAAGTATTAGGTCTATTTTACTGTAAGTTAAGGTACCAGTTGTACTTCAGAATATCCAAAAATTATGTCTGATAATCACAAATTATCTGTTATTATTATTTTTTTTTTTTTGCTTTTAGTACATAACAAACTACCGTAGAATTTGGGGGCATGCATTTATTGCTCTTTTGTCTGGGAAAAGCTGGGGGGGTTGATCAGGAAGTTCAGCTGATCTTGACTGGGCTTGTTCACATGTCTGGGAATTGAAACTGCCCATTGCTGCAGCAACTGGAACAACTTATATGTACTCCATGTGGCTCTCATTCTATACTAGTTTTGTGTTCTGTCATTGGCAAAAGTGGAAGAATACAAGCTACATTGTGCATACTGTAAACTAAATATAAAACTCTAAGTCCACCAACTGACTGAACAGACCATCTCTTGGCCATAGAAACTCCAGAATAACCTTGGAAATTGAATTCTCACCCATGTCAGGATAGGAGGTTAGACACACCTTTTTCCCCCTCTGCAGCTTTGCTAACTGCTGTTAGGCTTTCTTTTCTAAAGGCTAAACAGAAACTAGCCCTTTCAAAAAATGCTACCACTAATATCAAACAACTGCCTGACACTGTCCCTCCTCTTTTGCCTGATAAGAGACTGCCATCGAGACCAGCCTGGCCAACATGGTGAAATCCCATCTCTACTTAAAAATACAAAAATTAGCTTGGCATGGTGGTGCATGCCTGTAGTCCCAGCTACTCAGGAGGCTGAGGCAGGGGAATTGCTTGTGCCCGGGAGGTGGAGGTTGTAGTGAGCCGAGATTATGCCACTACATTCCAGCCTGGGTGACAGAGTAAGACTCTGTCTTGGAAGAAAAACAAAAACAAACAAACAAAAAGAGAGACCACCAAACTATGGAGTGCTTCTGGCCAGTCTATGAGAATGTGTGGTAAAGGTTTCATGTCCTTTACCTTTTGACATCGGAGGGCCAAAAACTACACCTTCCTATTACTGCCAGTTTTGAACATGGAGAAGCATGAAGCACAATTGCACATATGCACATTTCTCCTTTCATAAATATTCATGACTCCTCCTATAGCTTATTAAATAAGTATATGTAGCCACTCCACTCAGCATAAATTCCTGTTCCCTTTGCCCACCACCGTCCCCCAATAAAATATTTGTTTCTGGCTTCTGGCCAGAGGCTATGCTTCCCAGCCTGTCAGAATGGCCATCTTGCAGGCTGTAACACTATAAGAAATAAAGTCTCCGTTTCTCTTTTTTCTAAATTTATAAATTGGATTTTATTCAAGGTAACATTATCCACCCATTTTAAGTCTTTGCGTTGTGTCTTTAAATTCTCATTGGCCTGGCAAGTCATTTGCATGAACCTAGAATCAACAGGTTAACTCTATGTTTTCTTTTTTCTCTTTTTTTTCTTTTTTTTTTGAGTTAGAGTCACAGTCTGTCTCCCAGGCTGGAGTGCAGTAGTGCGATCTTGGCTCACTGCAAGCTCTGCCTCCCGGGTTCACACTATTCTCCTGCCTCAGCCTCCCGAGTAGCTGGGACTACAGGTGCCCGCCACCATGCCCAGCTGATTTTTTTGTGTTTTTAGTAGAGATGGGATTTCATGGTGTTAGCCAGGATGGTCTCGATCTCCTGACCTCGTGATCCGCCTGCCTCAGCCTCCCAAAGTGCTGGGATTACAGGCATGAGCCACCGTGCCTGGCAAACTCTATGTTTTATCTTTATTATTTCTGATTTTCTTTTCTCATCTCTTGACTCTTAACCTCTATTGAGTTTCAATCAATTTTGGTTATCTCAAAAATGCCAGATTGTTAGGAAAAAGCCAAATCAAACACTATTTTTTTGTGGGCTTGTTTTTTATATATATATATAAAATGGATAAACTGATTAAAATAACACATTATTCAAATGCTCATTATGTAATGCAATCTACCAATTTAGAAGACAAAGCAAATCATTTTTATTAAAAACTGCTTCCAAAATTGCAATTTTATAAAGGCCAAATATGAATAACAAACTGCAGAGAAACATAAGTTATATAATATTTATTTCCTTCCTTCTCTTTGTAATTAAGTACAGCAAATTGTATTTATATTGTAAATTTAAACTCTACTAGAATCCAGTTTATTATTAAAACATGCCACCATGTTTAATTGTCAGAGATATTCAGGCTTTCTATATGATTGTTTCCTATCAAGTGAAATCTATTTTGTTGAGGATAAATGGTAAAAAATCTTAAAAAAATTAGCAAGGATGAAGCAAAATGAAATCAAATCTTCCCTGTTTCAGTTACTGCACTTCTTCATCGGGTTGTTATAAGTATGAAATGAAAGAGCTGATTAAACAAACACATTGTATTTGGTATTTAATCAACATTTTGGTAGAAGAGAAAAATAAACATAATTGGTAATGGGATAAACACTATAAAGCTTCTTTCTCAAATTATCAACAACTGAGTTTCATTTGCCTTTTAAGTCATAAAATAACCGTGACTTCTAAATTTGATGCCAAGAAGTTTTCTTACGACTCACCAAAAATGTATTACAGTTGCTTATGTTGAATATTTTGGAATTTCAGACATATAGAACATTTTGTTCACTTTTTAAAAATACTGATTCTTTTAGTTATTTTAAATTAGTTATTGGGATTTAATAAATGTTTACTTATTTAGTGATTGTACACTACCTGCTTGAAAAAATACATTATGGTGGGTGATAAAATTAAGCATATGTTATAATAACTAAAAATTAAATATAATAAAATTAATTAGAAGAGATAGAAGAAACAGATGCTGGCAGCCACAGTTCGTATGTTAATTTTTAAGATAACATTGAATTTATTTGTTTGACAAAAACAAAAGCAAAATAAAACTTACTGAAGAGTTATTTTTCTCATAAAAACAAGCATGAAACTTCTTCCGAAGATGTGATTCATTGATTTTTAATTCAAAGTTGGCTTATCTTGCTATTAAAACTTTTTAATTTTACAAACTCTATATTAGATGGAAAAATTAACATTTCTAAAATGTTCCTTTAGTTGTTATGATAAGGCCTACAAATACATATAGACTCTAGATAGATAAGTAGAAATTATGTTCTGCTCACATGCAATAGATGATCATTTCATAAATCTTTGTGTACTCATTAGTATTTTTATTTTTGAATAGTGTTTGAGATAAAAGCAATTTTATATTTGTTATTCCTTGTTTTATTTTAAATGTTTAAGTTTTTGGGAATAATATGTTTCTCAATATTTGATTGCTGCATCCAGTCTGAGACTTAATTTTTGAAGCCTATGACTTAAAAAGTAATCCTTTCTTCTCTTTGCCAATTACTATACACAATGGTTGAACAAAAAAAGAATGAAAGAAGAATACCAAGACATAATGGACAGTTGGTCTTTAGGACATGGGGAAAGTCTTTGGTACTTTGTTATAAATTTTTTGTTTTGTTTTAAATAGAGACTATATTAGTTTTTTGACCCAACGAAAACATCCTTGACTAAATATGTTGAGCTGTCAGTACCTCTCAATATCAGTAAACCCTTTAAGCATCCCTAAAACTGCCAATTTCATCTTTGACCACCTCTGAAAGTTAGAACTCTAATATTGAGCCGACATGGGTTTCCCTAAAACTTCCAGTAATTGGGTCTAATTTGACCTGATAAGAATACTTAGAACAGTTCTACTACTCTTATATTTGCCCATTCATTAAATATTTGAAGAGTACTACAGTGTCTCCACATCTGTTATTTGACAAATAGGAAATCCCAGTTCCTTCAACTATTCCTAATATGAAGTAGATTCAAAGTCTTTAATTGTTCAGGTTGTCTGACTCTGAAGTAGTTTGTTTGTATGCATTAGTCAGTTTTCTCTAATCATTGCTGTAGTAGTAAAAACCCCATAGTCTTAATGGTTACAACAATGTGTATTATCATTCACATAACACATCAGCTATTGGTTTGTTGAAGTTCTTCTCCATATTGCTTCATTTTAGGACTTAGTTTGAAGGAGTACCCCCTAAGTTATGCCAATCTAATAGAAGGAATAGTGCAAAATTTCTTCAGGAAGGGCATAAATCACTTTTACTTATTTTTTAAGCTAAAGTAAATCATGTGTCCAAATCTATCATAGATGGGGTGGGAAAATATAAACCTCCCACTGGGATGTATTGTCACATAGCAAGTTAAGACATCTACAAGCCTCTTTTAGGGAGGACAGCATATAATTAGGAATAATAATGCAATTTTGAACAGCATCAAAACATGCTCTATCTTTCTCAGTGTATTACTTAAAGTGGAGTTTCCTGGATTGAACAGTACACCAAGAGTGTTCTGAGCAGTTCTGAGTAGAATGTGCTTATTATTGTTTTTGTTCTACATTCTGCATTATTCAATCCAAGATTTTAACATCTCTTCAGCAATTGTACTGAATATATCTGTTACTGATCATGGCTAATCCTCATGACCATTCTAAAAAATATTTCTGTGTTACGCACCAGGTAATGATATGTTAGCTACATCCTCCATGCTAAGTAAATTGAACGCAAACAGTACCCACTGAGAATTATATTAGAGTGTCAGCACTTAGAATATTGATATTAAAACTAACTTCCAAACTATGACAGGGCCCTGCATAGTCATTCTGTATGGAGGAGGTTCTAGCACCCCTTATTCTGGATTCAGCTATGTCTAGGATGCAAAGAAAAAGAAAGTAATACTTTTCCAATGCCGTGTCCTTGGTCGCTGACTGAGACTCCATGGAATTTAGATTTTGTCCATCATATGAATTAAATAACATACTTTTTCTCTTGTGGGGAGAAATAAGGGAAAGGGTAGAAAGAAAAGAACAGAAATATTTCTTACTATTTTGGTAAAAAAACTCCTCTCATCAACTTCTAAACATATGTATACTTTTAATTACTTCACCCTCTTCTTGTATAATTGTTTCTTTGGTTTAAACTGAGGTATCTAGAATTTATCTCTGCTGTATTTCATTTGTGATAGGTTACCTCTCTAATCTGTGATGATTATTTTGGGTACGAATTCTCTCATCTGACATATTCTCATCTTTCCAGCCTTGTGTCCTTTAACCTTCAGAAAAACTATTTTTGTGCTGCATTTCCTTTGTAATAGACACTATGCTGCGTGTGTCAAATACAATAGTGCACAAAATGCAAATAGCCCCAATCTTATGTATCTTATAGCTTAAAGGGGAAAACATCAGGTATTATACAAATATTTTCTAATTGTAAACTGAAGTAAGTGCTATAAATAAAAAACAAGGTGTGCTGTGAGAGTGTATAAGATGGAATCTGTTCTAGTCTTGAGGTTAAAATTAAGGTGGTCCACCCCAGGCAAGTTCCATTTGAGTTGAGGACTCTAAAAGTAAGTTCACTCTGTGTGTGCGTGTGCATGTATGTGTCTGTCTGTGCCTGTGTGTGTGTGTGTGGTGTTGTGGAGGTTGGATTTGAAGAGTGATCCAAGCAGAAGCTCTACCATGTTCTATGATTCTGAGCATGAAATTCACATAACTAAAAAAAGGCACGTATGGCTGAAATAGGGAGGGGATAGGAAGGTGGTACAAGATGAGGATAGAGAAATGAACTTGGGCCGAATTTTGTAGGCCTTGAAGATCATATTATGGATGTTTGATAATCATCATTATGTAATAAAAAATGTGGCTGATATTATCATCTTAGAGTTAAGAAATGTTGAACCCAGCAATGTCAAGAAAAATCAGTAGAAATATCCATACTGATTGCTATTGATAAGTAATCAGCAACATTTGCATCATATCACGTGGAATGAATTCCCCTTGCTGTTAGGGCTGGTCATAGTTTTCCTCCATGGGGCTGGAGTCTCAGGAGGGAATGCCTCTCTCTAGAATGCCAGAAATATCTGTATTAGGGGAACAAGACCCCAAAATAAATTGTGAAGCTGTGTTCTATTAATGATGCCCAGACAACAGGCATAATATATGACTATCCTGGCCAAACTGGAATATTTGGTCCCTACTTGTAGGTTCTCTATTTGCCTTCGTTACATGTCATCTGTCAAAGAAATATGTGCTGAAATCCAGTAAACTAAATACTAAAAACATGTTGGATGAATTGATATTTAAATATGCTCACAAACTTTAAAATCCTTCCTGCTGGATTTAAATTGTTTCTTGTTTTGTAGACTTCTAGCTTATTTTTCTATATAAAATGATTAGTCTCTTGTTTTTTAGAATCCAAGGTGTAAGGTTAGGGCAGCATGCTTAAATTGACTACGTACCACCTTTATGCTACACAGGTAACTGACACTATATAGATAACTGTATGCTGGGCTTTATTTCATACTTGGGGTAGACGGCGGTATGTTAAGATTTGCATCCAAAATATAACATAGATTATTTTATATTCTGAATGTCAAATCAAAAGAACATTAGGGAAGATTTAATCAAGAAGCTTTAAATATCAGAGAAAGGAGATATAGTGACATTTATGCAAACACTAGAACTCCTTATTCCTCTTTTTTAGCATATAGTTTTAGGAATAATATCTTTTCATAATCTGATAGTAATATCTCAGGAAATGAAAATATATCACAATAAATCAAAGCATTCTTGGATGACTTATTTTATTGTTTTGAAGCTTTTTTTTTTTGCTTCTAATTGAGAATATTTGAAGTTACTGTGGAATACTTTCCAAATAGCAGAGAGGCAATAGCTTTGATTTTCTTTTCCATTGCTGTTGTAAAATAAGATTTTTCTCTCTATATGTTTTCCCCTGAGGCATTTTTAGCTACATGTGTCCCATAATTGAAGTAAGTGTGCATATTTGTTAATGGTGTGCACATCTCTAAGGCAAATGGGATTCTTTTCATATGGAGAAAGCTTCTTGTTAGGCCAAAAGCTCTCATTCTTTTAACTGTCCCCATGCACATTCTCCTGTCCCTTCTGTTATCAGCTACTAGTTGTGTGGGCAGAACAGATCTGAGTCTAATGTTCCCGTAAAGATTGGTCACTAGGGAACAGCACAGAGTGTGCCTTATCTCAAAAGACAAATGTGTTAATCCTGCTCTATTAAGAAAGGAAAAGATAAATCTGACAGAAAAAAAAAAAATGGAAAATGAGTCATTTTGCTTCTGTGAGGTTAAAAGATATTTGGAAAAATATATTTCTTTCAAAATAAAGGAAAGGAAAGAGCTCTTGCCACTTTTAAAAGTATTGTTAGACATTAGCTTCACTGAATACAAATTTAGAGATGACTTTAAAACCTCCAAAAATGGAAAGCAGAACCTTTCTTCTTTTCCTTTCTGAAAACTCAAGGACACTGAGCTGGCATAGATTTTTTTTCCCAGTCCACTTAGGCTCTGGCATAGTGACTAGTCTATACTTCAGCTATGCATTTTCCATTTAAATCCCGTGTTTGCCCAAACTGAACTTAAAATATCCACACATATGAGGTAAGCACTTAACATAATAGTAAATCAGCAAAAAAAAGCAGTGGTTGAAAATTGTTGCTAAGTGATCTGGAATACTTAATAGAAGTTCCAGGAAGATAAAAGCCTCAGGACAGTATGTAAATTAAAAGGAAAAAAGATCATCATCTCCATTTCTTCAGAAAGAGATTTATCTTGTTCTTTCTTAATTAGAGGGCAAAAGTCCTCTATTTTTATCACTTCCCCCACGGACTATAGCAGACCGAATAATAGCTTCCCAAAGATATCTGTGGTCCTAATCCTCAGAACCTGTGAATATGTCATGTTATATTGTGTATTGGTTTGCCTGGGCTGCCATAACTAAGTAGCATAAACTGGGTGGCTTAAATCAACAGAAATTTATTGTCTCACAATTCAGGAGGCCAGAAGTCCTCAGTCAAGGTATTGGCAAAGCTTTGGTCACTCTGAAACCTGTAGGAGAGAATCCTTCCTTACTTCTTCTAGCTCCTGTTGTTTGTTGGTTATCCTTGGTGTTTCTAGGTACATCAATCTTATCTCTGCCTCCATCATAACATGGCCATCTTCCCTCTGTATGTTTGTGTCTTCATTTCTCTGTGTCTTCTTTTATTGTAGGAACACCAGTCATATTGGATTAAGGGCCTGTCTTACCCTACTGTAAGCTCATCTTAACTAATAACATCTGCAATAAATCTATTTCCAAATAAGGTCACATTCTGAAATACTGTGAGTTGGAATTTCAAGATATCTTTTAGGGGGGCACAATTCAACCTGTAATATAAGGCAACGGAGAAGTTGCAGGTTGCTAATTGGTTGACTATGAGATGGGAAGATTATCTTCAACTATTGGAGTGGGTTTGATGTAGTCTCATGGGTTTTTGTAAGTGAAAGAGGAAAGAAACAGAGTCAGGGCCAGAGTGATGCATTGTGAGAAACACTCAACCTGCCACTACTGGCTTTGAAGTAGCCCAGGAATGCGTGTGATTTCTAGAAGCTGGAAAAGGCATGGCATGGATGCTGTCCTAGAGCCTCCTGAAAGAAATGCAGCTTTGCAGCCATCCAGATTTTAGCCCATTAAGACCCATTTCCACTTCTGACCTCCAAAGCTATAAGATAATAAATTTGTCTTGTTTTATGCCACTATATTTGTGGTAGTTTGTTACAGCAGCAATGGGAAACAAGCATACTGACCCTTGCTAAGAGGTATGTACATAGACAGTAAGGATTTGAGTTAGAGTATCTTCCCTTCCAAGGTGACCTTCTTTAGATGCTTAGTATTATATTTCCTTTCTGATTCTCATCTGTTTCCATTTCTAACTTATTAACCATAGAATTATTGACTTGTAGTGTTGGATGGAATTTTAAAGACTATGTATTTCAACCTACTGTTTTAAGCTCATGGCCTCTCTATATAATCCTTGAGAGAGTATCACGTTTCAACATGCATATTATATAAACTGAAATTTACGTTTTCATGAGAATTATGTATATCCAGATATGATCTTGCCTTGCCTTATTTACTTATCAGAATAAAGGTACTTATAGCACTGTGGTTCATTTATTTAAAAACATTTACTGAACATATACCTAGAGCTAGATTCTGGGAAGGGTATAGAAGGTAGGGTGGATATGTAAAATCTAAACCACAGTTCTTATCCTTGATGTTTTAGTCCAGTGGGGAAATCTGAACTTCAGCAGCTGGAGCTATTGTGATAAATTTGCTGATAAAATAAATTGTGAAAAAAGCTTTAGGAGTAATACATTCTATTTAGATGTGAAAATCAATAGACTGACCTGAAAGAATTGCCCTGTTTGAGCGATAGCCCATAATATAACATGGTAAGTGGTGATGAGAGTGGCAGATTATACTATAACTATATTGGCCTAAATAATGAATGATCTTGGTGTGCCATCAGAGGCTGTAAATAAGGAAGTGGCACAATCAGATTCATACTTGAGGAAACTTCTGTTAATGTTGAGAATAGATTGGAAAGAGGAACAGTGGAAGCAGATTGACAGTTAGAAAGCTCTTGCAATAGTTCAGTTGCCTATAATTCCTAGAGTCTCCAAAACTGGCATCTCTAAAACTCTCTGGCTTATTATAGGTAGATAAAGGAATGCAACCTCCTTCCTTAGGGTGCACTTTTATACTGCATCTGAAACTCCAGCAAACAAGTATTTTGCTGGCCCCTTAAATATTTTTATATTTCCTTATGAGTACGTATTTTTTTAGTTTTATGTGAATTCCCCAAATATTACCACCTGGGAATTGCTAAATCCTCCAACCTTCTTTTCTGCATACATTGAAACATCCAACCCCTTACTTCCTGACCTTGCAATATTGCTAAAGGTTCTTGATGGTATACATTCTTTCTGACCACCTCTTGTTTTAATTTCCTCTTTCTGTTCAATTCTTATTATCTCACCACCTGGATTATTTTTTTTCCCTCTGTTACATCGGTCTAAAACATAGAATTTAACTCTCTTTTCCTTTGGTTCTCTCAAAGTATCTTACACAGCAGAATTTACTAAAGGTAGATGGTAAAAAGAAGGGGGATTATTTCAGAGACAAGTGACAATGTTAATTGTTTTTTCTGAGCCCTGTGTTGTGGGAAAGCAGTGAAAGTTAAGATGTCCCCCCAGTTTTTGTGTTCAGAATAAAGGCTAATGGCAAAGTACCACCACACTGCCCTCGCATACTCTAACACCAGTCTCCATTCTTTCTCATGACTCCCATGAGACTTGTGGAAGACTTTGTTTGCCTGCCTCTATAAAACTTCTAGCACCTTTCCTTTTCTTTGAGACTTTTCTCACTAATGACATCATCTCTGTAATAGCTTCAATAAAACATCTCATTATTTGTTCAGTGCATTTTGTCTTTCTCATCAGCAAGAATTTAATGTAAATATTATATATTCATTTTTTCTGTCTTTTACAGGGCTTCCCTGGCATCTTTATTATCCCCAGCTTCCTGCCATCTTGCTAAATTCTTTTTTTTTTTGTTTTTCCATCTAAAATTTCCTTGTCTCTTTAATTATTGCGTTCTTTACTCTTTTCATATCTGAAATGCCAGAGCAAAATAAAACCAAATATCTGTCATTTTAAAAAAAAATTTACTTTAAGTCCTGGAATACATGTGCAGAATGTGCTGGTTTGTTACATAGGTTTACATGTGCCATGGTGGTTTACTGCACCTATCAACCCATCATGTAGATTTTAAGCCCGATATGGATTAGGTATTTGTCTTAATGCTCTCCCTCCCCTCTCCCCTCTGACAGGCCCTGGTATGTGATATTCCTCTCCCTGTGTCCATTGGTTTTCATTTTTCAGCTCCCAGTTATGAGTGAGAACATGCGGGGCTTGGTTTTCTGTTCCTGAGTAGTTTGCTGAGGATAATGGTTTCCAGCTTTACCCATGTCCCTGCAAAGAACATGAACTGATTATTTTTTATGACTGCATAGTATTCCATGGTGTATATGTGCCACATTTTCTTTATTCAGCCTATCATTGATGGGCATTTGGGTTGGTTCCAAGTCTTTGCTATTGTGAATAGTGCTGCAATAAACATGCGTGTACATGTGTCTTTATAGTAGACTGATTTTCATAAATGTCTGTTATTTTATAAGTCCTTTTGCTCCTCCCACTTCCCCTTTCCCTTTTCTTTTACACATTCCTTGCAGAACACCCTCTAGGGCCTTTCTAGTCTTACAGAAATGGTCCTTAAGGTACTTTAATAAACAAAAATTATTTTTTCCTGAAATACCTGTCCTACCTCTTAATGTACTATTTTTATTCCAATTAAAAGACTGTAGGCCAGTAATTCAGAACCCCTAGAGCCTAGACTAAACACCTTCAAATTATGTATGAGAATAATAACCATAATAATTTTAATTAAAATTGTTTAGTATTCTGCAATTTATCTCATTTAGCAACATTTACCAACAACTTTGTAAAGCAGAAATTTTATTCATTGTAGGTGACTAAGTGTCAGCAAGTTTAAGTGTCTTTATCTAATTTTGTGTGGTAAATTGGGGCTAGTATAGGACTAATGATATAGTCACACATTTTAACCTCACAACTTTTCCAAGCTATTGTCTTCTATCTACAACTCTATTAAATATGTACAAGAAAATAACAAAGAAAGCATACACCATACAGAAACAGGATGAACTTACTGACTGTTAATAATGCATGAATACATTTGTTTGGAAACTTGATATTTTTGAGCTAGTGGAGGTTTTAGTGTATTTGTATATCAGATGTTGTTAATATTAATCGGAAGAAGATCTATTGTTTTGTGTTAGGGATATATGTTCAGATTAAGAGTAAAAATAGAAAGTGTTAATTCATTGAATTCTGGAATGCACTGAGTGACCTAAAGAAGATTTCAAGGACTTTGCAAAGTGTTGGTACTTTCTTGTGACCACAAACCTGAGTTAAGACCATATTGCACTTGAGACTCAATCTCATGGAACAGAGCGTTCACCTAATTGTTAATCACAGTACCTCATCTTAGTGTTAGTGATAATAAAATGAGAAAATGCATTTGTGGTTGAAGTAAGCTTATTTAGAAGAGCTGCTCGGGATCTAATTAACTTTATATGGGGGGAAGTTCTGGGAGGCATTTGCAAAGGGTTTTGGTTACCAAGTAAAGATGAAAAGGATGAGATAATGAGGAGAAGGACTTGAATTGTAAATAAGAGGGACTGTACCAAGTTTTTGACTTCATGGACAATACATGTAATATGGCTGTCATCAGTGTAAATATAGAAAATATCTATGAATTCATGTTTTCTCATATCTTTCACCTGTTGTTTTTACTGCTTGGAGGGAAGTCCAGGGGGCTTTACATGGTAGGGTGCCTTCTTACAGTGGCTCTTACACATGATTGGTATAGGGTACAATCTACAGTTGTAGCTTGCTGCCTTGATTATTTTTCTGCAACTTGCTGATAGCAAAGAGGGGTGCATCTACCAAAAGAGAATAAGATAACAAAAGAGGGAGTCAAAGTGATGAACACATAGAAATTGAATCAGACATATGTGAAACATTCTTAAATATGCTTTACCTTTATTTCTGATGACCTGCAATCAGGTTTTTTTTTTCCCCATTGAAATAAAAAGGAAGAAAATAGAAAGAGTAGAAATGCTCCTATGCTTCTTGGAATGATAGGAGGGGACAAGTAATTGAGGGAGTTCTTGCTAAAAGACACTAATTTCCCCTTGAAGTAGCAGGCAAAATCATTTGTTGAAACTACAGGGAGGCTGGGAGTGGTGGCTCATGCCTGTAATCACAGTACTTCGGGAGGCGGAGACAGGTGGATCACCTGAGGTCAGGAGTTTGAGACCAGCCTGGCCAACATGGTGCATCCCCATCTCTACTAAAAAAATACAAAAAAAAAAAATTAGCCAGGGCATGGTGGCGGGCACCTGTAATCCCAGCTACTCTGGAGGCTTAGGCAAGAGAATCACTTGAACCCGGGAGGTGGAGGTTGCAGTGAGCCGATATCGTGCCATTGCACTGCAGCCTGGGTGACAAGAGCAAGACTCCATCTCAAAGAACAAAACAAAACATAAAACAAAAACAAAACAAAATAAAACAAAAACAAAACAAAACTACAGGAAATTGGGATAATTTATTAAGAAACACAATCTCCTTTTTTCTCTTTCAATAATTTTGTTTATCTAATGATTTCTCAACAACAAAACATCATAATGCACCAAGGTAGAACATGTCATTGAGTGACTCATTCATGTCCTTCAACAAGTAGAAAATTTTGCAATAATTCTAGTTGTGGGGAGGAACAAGAGAAAGACAGAGAGGAAAACAAAAACAGAGAGAGAGAGAGAGAGAGAAAGAGAGACAGACAGAGAAAAGGGAGAAGAGAGAGACAGAAAAAAGAATTCCAGTTAGAAACAATCAGAAAGATAGGCAATTTTGATTGGTACAATAGGAACCATAAAACCTGAATTTGAAGGGCTTTTCTATGTCATGGTGCCAGCTTTTTGTCACTCATGTGACCTATGCTAGTGCCATGAATATTTATTCTAACTCTTTAGAGCATTTTTCATCAGGCTCTCTTTCCTAAGACTTCTATCCAAGGACTTTTTAAAATTCAAAACCGAAAAGCATGGAATAGATACAGGAACCCATAAAATAATGACATGAATTTTGCACATCTTTCATAGAGGGTCATTTTCTATGATAATAAACTTGGAGCTTTTGATCAGTCTGCAACCTATTCAGGGAACCCAGTGAATACGACTTAATATAAAGGTTTAGCTGATTTCTTTAAGAAAGTATTGGTCAAATTTAGGTATGCACACAATTGACAGTCTATTCTTGAGAGCCAGATAGTTTGTAAACATATCAAATAAAATTGAAGAGAAATGAAGGCAGTATGAAGTACATCTTTGCTTTTTTCTTGAAAAAATTGGCAATTTATAGTCCTAGAGATAAGAAAATGGAGGATGTCTGTGGAAAATAGGCATATGTCAGTGTAATTAAAGATAACTCAGTTGCAGAACATGGATGAATTCTTACAACAGAAAATAATACTAGAACTTGCAAAAGAGCACAGTTTTCCCTCTTTGAACTAGGGTTGCTATCTATGAATGAGTAACTCAGGCTGAATGTTTTTCAAAGTTTTATATGTTAGACTCTGCTTGCAGTTACACGTATATTGTTAGTGGGCATGCTTGAATTTCTGATAGACATGGCTAACCATTCTCTGCTAGATTTTGAAATATTTTGTATCTGAGAAAACATAATTAAAGATGCATGTTTATTAGTTATTTATTAGAGAAATGAAGTTGACAAATATGAGAAAGTATGCTCTTTCCTCCTCCAAACTTACCACAGAGGATTTTTTAAAGTTTGAAGATAAGCAGAAAATTTTATTTATTTTCTGGTTTTGTTTTTTGCTTTATTTGACCTCACTAACTTTAGTCATCCATTCATCAGAGTGATGTTTTGAAAACTGTAGTCAGCAAAATGAGCCAGAGTTTATTTCTGTGTCATGGTTGTGGTTTGTAGGTTTCTAGGATGGCCTCAATGATTTTCACCTCCTGATATTTAAGGCCTTGTATAATCCCTTATTCTTAACTGTGAATATGGGGTATGTGCAGATGCTGGTAGTTGGACAGATGGCAGTGGAGGTCTGTAGAAACCTCCTCAGATTGCCTTAATTTTTTTGACAAAATAGGGAGTACTGTAATTGGCTGAGAGTGGTGATTTATGGGGTGAGAAGAGAGAAATTGTGAATTAGTCGTTTAGGAGAGTGGGCATGTACATAGACAGACAGATATTATATAATTGACTAACAACATTTGGAGTTCATAGAAGTGGGAGTTAGCTATCTGAATATGGGGATTCAGACTCTGATGCAAAATTTAACTCAAATTAAAGACTGCTAAAACACATAATTATAACAAATTTAGTTAAAATACCTTAATAGGCTTTTATTTGCAATTCTAGAATCCAGCAACATCTCATTCTATAAAGTAGAATGAGTGTTCTGATGAAGTGAGCATAGGAGCTTGGCTTTATAGACAGACAAAGGCTGAGGAAAGCAGCAACAAAAAACAAAAGCAGATTGGTCATTACAGAGTTTTCCTTGGAAATATTATAGCAGAGTGGACTTTCTTAGCATTCCAGCTAAAACAGGGACTGTTTGAGGATTTGGCTGTTATCCCTTTCTCTCAATTTCTTGGAAGGTCAGATGAATAACTCAGTTTTAGCTTAGTGGTGTGGAACTTCTGCCTGAGTAACTCCAATTTGGTTTGGTTTGTTGAACCTAGTGCAAGAGCTCAGTCCAAACCAATGGCCTCCTATAAAGTTTATTCAAGACCTAAACTTAGCTAAAAATATAAAATTATTAGAAGAAAACAGTACGGGAAATCTTGATTGCATTGGCAGTGATTCCATGAATGTGACACCAAAAGCACAAACAACAAGGAAAAAATTGATAAATGACCTTCATTAAAAGACAATCTGCTGAATGGGGAAAAATATTTGCAAATCATTTATCTGATAAATAATTAATATCCAAAAGATATAAAGAACTCTTTAAACTCAAAACAACAACAACAACAACAACAATGACAAAAACCCAACCCAATTTAAGAAAATGGGCAGGAGACATAAATAGATATTTCTTTGAAGTAGATATACAAATGTTTAACAAATACATGAAAAGATCCTGACCATCATTAGTCATTAGGGAAACACACAATGAGATAACCACTTCACACCTACTAGGATGGCTATAGTACAAAAAATGGAAAATAAGTGCTGGCTAGGAGGTAAAGAAATTGAAACCCTCGTGCATTGCTGGTGGGAATATAAAATGGTTAAACATAGAGCTACCATATGTCTCAGCAATTCCATTCCTAGGCTTATATCCAATAAAATTGAAAGCAGGAACTCAAGTAGATATTTGTATACCAATTTTCATAGCCAAAAGATAGAAACAATTCAAGTGTCCATCAATAGATGAGTGGATAAGCAAAATAAGTTATATACATTCAGTGAAATGCAATGCAGCTGTAAAAGGGAGTGAAGTTTTGATATATGCTGCAACATGGATAGAGCTTGAAAATATGATGCTTCATGAAATAAGCCAGACACAGAACGACAAATATTGTACAGTTCCACTTGCATGAGGTACCTAGAATAGGCAAATTCATAGAGTCAGAAAGCAGAATGCAGGTTACCAGAAGCTGTGGAGGGGAGAAAAGGGAGGTTATTATTTAATGGGTATATAATTTTTATTGGGCATAATGAAAAAGTTTTGGGAAGTGGTGGTGGTGGTGGTGGTGATAACACCACATTTTGAATGAATTTAATGCCCTTGAATTGTGCATTTACAAATGGTTAAAATTATTAATATTATGCTATGTATATTTTACCACAATGAAAAATAAGAACCCATCTGAGGTTTTTATTTATGAATTTGAAGTGAGTCTAGTCAGTAGAGTTGAATATTTTCTTTGCATCACATTTGCAGAGGAGATTGACATGGCAATGAATAATTGAGATAGTTTACATCTGATGGGAAGATACTCTACTATTCATATGGAAAAAGGCTTTGTGAATTTAGAGAACTAAGAGTTTAGAGTGAGTTATGGTGGTTGAAAAGGCTTTATGAAGGATGTAGGATCTGAATAGAGCCCTGAAGGGTTTTAGTATTTGGACATATGAGAGAGGAGGAAATTAAATCTTGGTGAGGGAAACAAGATACATAAGTCTTGGGTTCTGTAATTAGCATACCATATCCCAGGGTAATGGTATGGGCTAAGTATAAGCAAATAACTAATATAAAGTATCAGATTAGGACATGGAAAGTGGTGTAAAGCTGATTTTTAAAAAGACTTTGAATACTAGGGTGAAGAGTTTGGACATTTTCTCCCATGAAAGCAGAGGGGTGATGTGATACGTTCAATATTTTAGGACAGTTATATGAGTGGCACTATACAGGGTAGATTAAAGTGAAGTAATAAAATATTAAACAAGAACTTCAGAGAAATGATTTCTCTTCCTAAATCTAACAAAACTAGCTCTGTGACTTTGGAGAAGTCACTTAACCTCTTTAAGCTTCAGATTTCTCATCTGTAAAATTAAGGGATTGAATGCTTCATTATGACAGAATATTATAAAGTCATTTAAAGGTTATACCTTTAAAGCATATTTACAATTTACTGGTATTATGCTTATAGTAAATATTAATTGAAGGAAACTGTACACTAAAATTTCTGTAGAGGAGTCCCATTAAAAATTAAAACTGCTTGTATGTGTAATTATGAATATTTTCACTTTAAAAGGGATGTAAGTAAATGCAGCAAAATCATAAGGGTTTTGTATAAGAAGTGGTTTCTTCATTATATTTAATGTTTTTATTTTTTCTAAATATAATGAGTATGCACTATTTTTTAATTAGAAAAAATACTCTTTTTATTGTATTGAACTTGGGATTCCAGAACTTTATCGTATTATTGTCAAGGTATGGTAGGGACCCAATGTGGGAAGATGGTTATACGTATGCATAGAAAGAGACCTGAAGAAACATCTGAGGGAAATGGGCAGTAATTAGAAGTCCTAATTAGTAATTAGGTGAGAATTAAAAGTCTTCTCACAATCTGCTTTCTTTTCCTTCAGTTCCTTTACTGAAGAGGACCTCTGGAGAAATTTCCATTTACTGAGCATGTCTGACTCATTCCAAATTGATTCTCATAAATACAACTGGACTCTGACCACTATTTGGCAATTCAGTTATGTTTGTCTGTTTTACACAGTGAATACTCTTCACACTGTCTATTCCAAAGTTTTGGCTCTCTCCTTAAGATACCTAATTATCTACTAAATTCTTTTGTCTTTATTTTCACTTATGATAAAAATTTCCTAGTGCAATATGTTAATTTGAAGCTTAATCTCCCCCTTGTATCGCATGTAACTATTAATAGTGCCTCATTTCACTCTGAATAGTACATACAGTTCGGAAAATCAGTTGCATGTCACCATAACTTTAGGAAACATACAAAACCATTTTGTAGTTGTATTGGGGGTTCCCGAGAGCAATTTCAATACTGGTGATTCACTAGAAGGACTCCTATGACTCAGAAAAACTGTTACACTCAGTTACAAAATTATCCATTTGTTACAACAGGATATGAACTAAAATCAGCAAAAGGGAAAAGGTAAAGGGGTCAAAGTCCAGGAGGATCTAGGCACAAGGTTCCAGCTGCTCGCGCCTAGTGGAGTTTCCTAGATGTACTAATTTCCCAGTAATCATGTGTAACAAGGAAGAAGTGTTGTTAAACAAGGAAGCTTACTTGAACCTTGATATTCAGAGTTTTTATTTGGGGTCAGTCACATTAGACAGATCTTTCTTGGGAATATGCAGGGTTTGAGCAACTCAGGCCTGCTGTGTGAACACTTTCCTGCATGATACTTTATGTGAGAATTCAATTTTCTAAAGTTCTCACCTTGTAGCATCTTAAAGTATTTTTATTATTTTCTCATGGAGGAAGGAAAGGCATGGTGAAAGTAACTGTGATTATGAAGTGTCCACAAAGCACCTTACTTAGGGTTTGCATGAATTATTTTATTTAATTTTTATAATTATTCCATTAATGAAGTGTTGCCTGCTTCGAGAGATTATCGTATGTCTCTCTTCTTCTTTTCTTTTCTTCTTCTTTTCTGCTAATTTCTTCAAATTAATACATTGTATGTTTTTCAGGGATCACTACCCAAAATATTATTCTGAAATTACTTTCCTAAGTTCCTAGAAGTCATTTATGTGAAGCTAATGTTCTTTTTCTGACTTTTTATCTTTCTTATCTTGTTACTGCTGCAACAGGTGGTTGATCACGTCCCTCTTGAAAATCTCTCCTCCCTTAACATCAATTACATTCACTATTTAGGCTTTCTTCTTACCTCTCCAACTTGTCCTTTGCTAGTTTTATGCTTTTCTTTCCCATTTTTGTTCCATTTGATTCCTGGAAATACAGAATACTAGATCATTTGAAACTCCTCACACTATAAAAATGCTAGATAATGTATGGCAAGCATCCTTTGAAATGAAGAGATGAGTTTTCAAGAAAGCAAGAACTTTCTAGAGGTGTCCTGTCTTGAGGGCTAAGTAGTTGTTAACACTTTGACTGTCTTGTGGAATGTAGACTGTTTGGGTTTTGATAACCATGTCAGCTAGATGCTGGTGAGTAGAACTGATGCCTATATATAAAGTGAAGATTTTCTAAGGGCTCTATCAGTGAAATAATATGTTGGTGGAAAAAATCCCACGCACCAGCAAAGAAAAACTGCAAGAAAGCATTCTATTTTGGCCTGGATTTAAAATACAATTATTTTCTCATAACTCATAATAATAAATCTGCACTTATTCAAATAGCATTTGTATTATATTCATGGTTTTGGAAGATTTTAACCTGAGAAAATAACATATAAAGTAGTTTTGTGATAGTACCATCCCTAGGATGCTTGGCAGAAGCAAAACCTGTCTGGAAGGGAACTGCCCTCAACCAAGGCCTCACAAGATTCTCAGAAATAAATCCTGCTGGACATGAGTTTACACTCCACAATTCAAAATTTAACAAGTAAATAGCATTTCTGTAAAAAGAACAAACATCAGAATTAGGCTCTTCTAAGAGCTTTAGAAAATAGAATGATCAGATAGACACTACAAAATAGTCTCTTATGTTTCCTAAAATTACAACCACCATACAATTTGTTCTCCATATGGATGTGCTTTTCAGAATGAAATGGGGCACTTATTAATAACTGTACACAGGACATGTGTTCTAATTTGGCATTGTTCCGAGCCAGCTGAGATCTGTGGTTACTCTAAAATAAATCACTCAATATTTTTTTACTTTAGCCTACTTATACATTGATAAAATAATAAAGTATATTCACTTAAATTATTCTTTTTCATTTATAATTTCCATTAATTCAGATTGAGGTGTTTCTTAAGTTGGTAAGTTCTTACTATCTTGCTGTTACTTCTTTGCAATACATATTTTTCTTAAGATGACTAGTTAGCCAAATATACACAATAAAACAGTGAATAATGGGTAAGTGAAACCATTCATATGGTGATATCAAATAATAAAAAGTAGTGGCAACTTATATTCTGTAATTAGTATGATAAATAAAGATATAAAGGGTGAGGGTGCTTGCTTCTTTTGCTTTATTTTGGCTAAAAGTTTCCAAATTTTTAGGTTTAAGTAAAGCAAGATACAATTAGTAGTGGTAAGAAGAATGGAGGATTCTTGAGTTTTTTTCCATGTAACCATGAATCATTTTACTTATTTTATCCATAGACATTGTTTTATGCAGACACTAATGTGAAGTCCCTTGTAATGAATCCTCTAGCAACTGATTGGGAACATCTGCTTTATATAAGAGCTTTCCCTAGAGATCAGACACCCAAAACAGATTTCTCCAAAGCCCAGGGTGTATATGAAATTAGATTTATTTTCATGGTAGTGGAGAAGTAGGTGAAAACAAATTGGACTACAAGAATTATTTCTCTTACTCCAGGAGTTGGCAGTCTCTAAAGACTGCAAAACAAATCCACCTATTTTTGTACAACTCAGGAACTTAACATGGTTTTGAAGTTTTAGATGTTTGAAGAAGAACAAATCAAAATAAGAATACTATTTTGTGTCAAATTATATGAAATTCAAATCTTAGTGTCCATAAATAAATGTTCTATTGGAATACAGTCATGCTCATTCATTTATAATTGTCTATGGTTGCTTTTGTGATACAATATCAGAGTTGAATAGTTGCAACAGAGACCCTATAGTCTGCAAAACCTAAAATACTTACTATCTGACTCTTTGTAGCAAAAGCTTGTTGGTCCCTGATATATTTAGTCAGGAAAATGATATGTTACCTTTCTCTTTTTGTTCTATGACTGTTATAATCAGAAATTTTCACAAATCTGAAGTGAAGTTAGTCTTGTGAGAAAGCTTTGGGTTAGTAGTCACTGAGCAATTCAGTTTTCTTTCAGTGCACTAACCTTTCTGTTCTTTCTAACTTACGGTTCTAATATCTGGCATCTGAAGTACATTTTAATAAGATTTTCTTTTCACTAAATTGTTTAAATAATGACAAAATAGTAACATTCACATGAAAACTATGAGACACATCTTAACATTTGTATTTATGAAGAGTTTATCTTCCTCATAACAGTAATACTCTAAGTTTGTGCTTCCAGTTTCACATGATTCTGCAGTAAGAATCAAGGAGGCAGGTGCTTTCCCTCTTTCTGATCTGTCAACCCCAGAGGATTGAATTATGTCCTGAGGCCTTTTACTTCATGGTAGCAAGGAACAGAAGCAGCTCTAAACCCCATGTTCTCACATGAAAATGAACAAATGTAGAAATGGGAAGGACTTAATTCGTGTAACTCTTTTAGGAAGGATAAGACTTGTTCAAATCATCCTAGAAGATTTCCTCTTATTTCTTATTAGCCATGGTTTTTAAAATGACTATATCTAAATGATCCACTGGGAAATATTAAACAGAACACATCAAAGGTTATCCACTTGGATATTCAAACATCTGAATAAAACCAAGAATTTCTAAGCAAAGATGAGGAAATAGCAATGACTGTTGAACAAGCAATCAAGAGTATCTGCCCTAACTTCTAAATTTATATTCCTATTTCAGTAAATTTCCATGTAAAAATGCACTCTTTGTCTTGAAGTAAAGCATGTACATTAATAAAATATGAGTTTTCTGAAATCCTAAAAGAGGTAAAATCTCATGAGTAAAAAGATACTGCCAAGAATGTACAAATATGAAATTAATCCCAATAAAAAAGACAAGGAAAAGGAATGTTAACATACTTGTATGGCCAGAGAATTGGCAAAGAAAGGTCCTTAAATTTGTAGAAAGTTCAAGTAAAAGGATGTAAAGGTAGGCACACAACCAAAAAAATTGGGACAGAAATTAAATTGTATGACTTGTGCTGTCCTCTTTGATTCTCTTAAAAACTGAGTGTAGTCGTTGAGGGTAGGTATGAGTTTGACAACATGGATTAAGCTCCAATATTGCCACTATTCATAATTGTGGGACCTGAGAGAAGTTGCTTAATAATCTTAATTTTTGAATTACTCATTCAATAAATGGGTGTAATAAAAATAACTAATATGAAGTTTTGAAAGTTAGCTGAAATAATAGACTGCAGTGCATGGAAGTTTGTGTTGGTTGGTTGACATGATACTTATTTCCAATGTCTCTTATCCCTTGCTCTCTCCACTATTGAGATTAGATAAGCCAAATACTATCTTTTCCATCCTTTCCTACAGCTAAGGTTGGTTCTGTAACTCTATTTTGGCTATGAAACCTAAGGAGAAGACTTTGGGGGATATTACTGTAAAAGATTTCTTTCTTTTTTTTTTTTTGGGGGGTGTAAAAACAGATTGCACATGCTATCCTTCCCACACTTTTCCTGACTTCAAAATTGATTCATTTATGCATTTAGCATATATTTACTGAATGCCTACTGTTAGAAAGGCACTGTTTTAGGTACCTGGAACACAGGTATATAGAAATAGACACTGTAACCAGAAGATGCAGAGGGGTATTTTAGCTTATGAGTTTCTCATTGCTGTGATTATTTCTGGGATACTTTAGAGGTGCACAGAGAGCTGAATCTGCTGTTCCCTTTGCCATATTTAGGTAAAGAAAAGTTAAATAAGATGGCAACAGTGCTGTCAGTATAATTAATTTAAGCCTCTTAAACACCTCCTTTCTTTTATCCCACTGCTAGTCCTTAATACCTTTGTGATTTAGCTGACTAGATTTTGGATATGCTCTTATCTCATGATTATATGCACTCTCTACTAAATCCTGACACAATTGTGACCCAGGACTTTGTCTATTGTATGTACTCCATGGCGAATTAAAGCTACTTCTCTGTATTATTCTTTAATGAGAAAGTTTTGTCCCTTCTGTTTCTGGCAATCAGAGAAATTATTGGAGACGTTCAACAGTTAAGTCAGATAATCACATTGTGAGTATGTGGCAGAGACAGTCTCAGTCGATGAAAGAGGGGAACAAATAATTTTTCAGTATTTTTAGTATTTTTAGCTTTACAATTCATGGACTTAAATATGAATATCATTCCAGCAAAGTTATATATAGCTGTGTTTTTAATTTTTTAGTGGTGTATTTTAATTTAGTGAGTTAAAGGCGTATGTTTTATATGTATACAAGGTAATAGAACATGTAGAAGGCTTAGCAGTAATTATACTGTCTGTAATTCTTATGAATCTGTGTGTTTCTTAACTTTTTATTCAGACATGCTTCATGTATCATTATCGAATGACCATCTGTGGAGAGAAAAATAAGCCTGATGTAAAGGTTATAACGTTACATAGAAATCAGCTATTGAAACATCTAAAAACTTTTAGAGAAAAAGATGAGATACTTAAGCCCGAAAGATAAATTAGCTCAAACAACTCTCATCTTCCATTACTACATCTCATGTAGAAAATTAGAAATCCAGATGTTAAGATTAAGTCTTTATTTTTCTACAAGTATTGAAATGCAATGACATTTGATAACTTTTATTTTGTTAGTCTTCTAGCTGCTTTTTAATTGACTCAGAGAAATGTTTCATGAAGATAAAGTCATATGCACATATGGTATGAGCTTTCCTCAAGTTTTCTCAACTGAATTTTAATCTAGATTCATTGAAAAATATAGTCCTATGTAAATCAGCATAGCACTGTTTTATTCACGCAATGTTTTACTAAACTCTAATAGAACACAGAATGTTTTCTTATAAATTAAGAGAACAGTTTTTTAGACATTTTATATATGACAGTATTCATTTTACTAAAGCTTTTTCATGATAAAAATGTTTAATGGAATATATAAAGCTGTGATATTTCATAATTATAGCATAATTTAAGTCCATATGAAAGAATATATAAAATGATTTTCTAAAATCAATAGACTAAGGGGAAAATGAAGAGGAAAAATAATCTTCAGTTTTTAAGGCTATCTTCTGTACAGAGATTAACACAGAATTTTATAGATTGATTTAAAATGGAATAAAATTAAATATGTCATAATTGCTTTTTACTGATTTGAATTTGATTTATTGGACCAATTGAGGACACTTTTCTGCAATTTTTGTTTGTTTGTTTGTTTGTTTAGTTTTGTGCCATGGTTTCTGAAAGGAAGATAATAATGACTTAAATTTGACTGAAAGTAGTTCTGGCTTAGATTCATGTTTTGAAGTATCAATACAAGTTCATAATTTATACCATATTATAGGCAAATTTTTCGATCTCTTCTTACAACATTGGTGGCCTATTTTTAGATTGACCAAATGGGCAATTTTACAAGAAATTCTTTTCGGAAGTACCACTCAGCATAACCAAGAAAAGTGAACATCTCATTAGTAATTGGAGTAACACTTTTAAAAGCATTGCAGTATTGTGAAGAGCAGATGATAAAGAGAAAGGAATTTACTGGAGCCTTCCATTTGAGCCTTGTAATTTAATTTAATTTTCTGAATACAGTAGTCCTTCCTTAACCACTATTTCACTTTCTGTGGGTTTCAGTTACCTGTGGCCAACAGTGATCTGAAAATATTACAGTATATTTATAGAGAGAGACAGACAACATTCACATAGCTTTTATACAGCATGGTGTTATCATTGTTGTATTTTATTATTAGTTATTGTTGTTAATTTCCTGATGTGCCAATTTATAAATTAAACATTATTGTAGCTATGTATTTAAAAGAAAAATCATGGTATGTACAGGGTTCTGTAGCATCCACAGTTTCAGGCATCTACTGGGGATCTTAAGAACTATCCCCTGAAGGTAATGGGGGGACTAATGTGTAGTATTAAGAATCTAATAATAATAAACACACCCAATTAAAACTATTATTAAAATTAAAAATTATATTGCTGAATGTTTAATAGAATTAAACATCTTTATTTAAATATTTATTGGAATTGAATACAGATGCATAATGGGACACTTCCATTCCTCAGCTCCTCCCTACTTCCTCCCAACAATTGAAAAGCCATTTGACATCAAAATAAGACCACACAATAATTACCTGAGGGCTTTCATCACAGCTTCTTCTACATTACTCAAAATAGTACATATTATATACTATGAGTAACATAAATGAAATTGTTGTTTATAGGAAATAATGTTACAGAAGAAGAAAAGAATATTGTCATCTGATAAACCATTTTTGCATTATTCTCATAGATATGTGGAAAGATGAGTGATTTAAGAGTCTTCTAAAACACAGCTCTATCATGCCATTCCCTAGCTCACCAACATTTCAAGGCTCACTATTGACTATTATATAAATGCAAAGTCTTCGACCTATGTATTATGGCATCTAACTTTCCTTTTCAGTTCTATTATTTTTTATTCTTCATTCGCTCTGTATTCTAATCCTCTACTGTATCCTCTACATGCCTTATGCTTTGCTACGTAAGAACTTCACTTATGCTCTTTCACGTATGAATACTTGCACCTATTTAGCAAAATCCTGCTAACTTTTGTACTCCTATCTAAAATGTCCTCTTTTGGGAAGACTTTTCCCATCCATTCTTCCAAGCAGATGAACTTTCTCACTATTTAGAGCCCCACGGAATTAATGGTACTAACCTTCTATCTTGCATTAAAGGCATCTGTGTGCATTCGTCTCATTTCTACTTTCCATTCCATTGACATTTCTTTGAGGTAGAACTTGAATATTTTTCCTCTTTGTATCCCCTCTAACACAAATATACTAAATAAATTATGCTGTATTGAACAAATGATATAATATATGGCAACTTCTTTAACTTGTTTTCTCAGATTAGTCCTCCAGAATATAAAATGAAAGATCAACTATTGACAGGTGATTCAATTTGGACCAAATGATTACATCTTTGGTTTATCATAGTGTTCCAGAAGAATAATGACTTAAAATTCAGATTTCTTTGGTTGTGGAAATAAGAGGAAATCTATGTAAATGAAAGAATGGTCAAAATGTAAACATTTCCCTAAATCCTGGAGCTGAAGTGTATTTAATGTAATATATCATCCCTTTGCTCACTCTGATAATATTAAAAAGCAGCTCCTCTGAACAAAGGCACAGTGCTAGATGTGGAGAATAATAAACTAACCTATTGGGCAACATCACTCTCAAAAATGACTTGTTCACCGTGCAACCAAAATCTTTCAGATCTTGGCTCTTGACACTCTGTGATGCATACTTTAAGAGGAAACAAAATAAAAGAAAAATAGAATTGCTTTTCTTACTATCTCACTGTATACCTGAAACAAAAGGCACTTTATGTTTTTATGACGTAATAGCTTTTTTACTTTTAATATATTTCTATTATATATATTTAAGGTATACACAATGATGTTTTATATGCATATACATAGTGAAATTATTATTGCAGTGAAGCCAATTAACATATCCCTCATTTTACATATTTTTTTTTGTGTTATAAGAACCACTAAAATCTACCCTCAGCAAATTTCCAGTATACAATGCAATATTATTATCATCTTCATGCTGTACTTGAGATCTCTAGAATTATTCATCCTATATCACTGAAACTTTGTACCTTTTTACCTACATCTCTCCATCTGTACCCATACCTCAAGTAATCAACTGTTTTACTCTGTTTTTTTTTTTTTTTTTAATATTCCACACATAAGCAAAATCATGCAGTATTTGCTTTTCTGTGACCAGCTAATATTATTTGGAATAATGTCCTTCAATTTCAACCGTGTTGTCGTAATAAGATGTTTTTAAAGACCTGATAGTAGTCTACACACACACACACACACACGCACACACACACACACACACACCACAGTTTATTCATTCATCTATTGATGGACAATTAGGTTGTTCCCATATCTTGGCTATTGGGAACAATGCCAAAATGAACATGCCAGTGCAGCTATCTCCATGAGGTACTGATTTTATTTTTTGGGGTGTATATTCAGAATAAGAATTTCTGGGTCATATGATAGTTCTATTTTTAATTTTCTGAGGAATTGACATGTTACTTTTCATAACAGCTGTACCAATCTACATTTCCACCAACAGTGTATAAGGGTTCTCCTTTCTCCACACCCTCACTAACACATACTTTTTATATTTTTGGTATTTGCCGTCCTAACAAGTGTGAGGTGATATTTCATTGTGGTTTTGATTTACATTTCCCTGATGATTTGTGATGTTGAGCATTTCTTATATATTCATTGGCCATTTGCGTGTCTTCTTTTGAGAAATATCTACTCAGGTCCTTTGCCCATTTTTAAATGGAGTTATTTGTGTTTTTGCAATTGAGTTGTATGTGTTCCTTATATAATTAGGACATTAATCCTGTGTCTATATAGAGAGTTAATATACATACACATGCACATATATATAAGGATATACACTTATCCTTATATATTGTAAGAATATATACATCTATAGATTATCACTCTATTTGACTTTGTATACCTATAGCTTAGCTCCCACTTATAAGTGAGAACATATGGTTTTTGGTTTTCCACTTCTGTGTTATTTCACTTTGTGTATGTGTATATATACATACACACCTATATGTATCTGTATATATATACATCTGTATGTCTATATATATAACCCTTCATATATGTATATGTATATAGAAGTATGTATAGAACTATATATAAATATATAGTTCACAAATATTTTCACCCAATCCATATTCTACCTTTTCTTTTTGTTGATTGTTTCATTTGTTGTGCAGAAACATTTTAGTTTGATGTCGTCCTACTTGTTTATGTTTGCTTTTGTCACCTCTTCTTTTGGTATCCTATCCAAAAAAATCATTGCCAAGGCAATTTTCTTAACTTTTTTTTTTCCTGTATGACATTTGATCCTTTGAGATATATCCTTGGGATGCACGGATGCTTCAATAAACACAAATTAATCAATGTGATATACCACATTAACAGAATAAAGGATAAGAAACATATGATCATCTCAATAGAATCATATGGTCATCTCAATAGAAAAAGTATGTTCTCACTTAATAAGTGGCAGCTAAAAGATGAGAACACATGGACATATAGAGGGGAACAACACACTCTGGGTCCCATTGGAGAGTGGAGGTTGGGAGGAGGGAGAGAATCAGGAAAGTTACTAATGGGTACTAGGCTTAATACCTGAGTGACAAAATAATCTGTGCAACAAACACTCATAACACAAGTCTGCCTATGTAACAAACATGCAACTGTATCCCTGAATTTGAAATAAAAGTTAAAAAAATTAGCTAAGTGATAAAAAATAAAAAGCCTATGAGAAAATTCAATATCCTTTTATAATTAAAAATTTTCAACAAATTAGGTATAGGAGGAATATACCTTAATACAGTAAAGGCCATATAACTCAAGTACACAGTAACATTTTACTCAATGGTGAAAAGCTGAAAGCTTTTCATTTAAGATCAGGAACAAGACAAGGATGCCCACTTTTGGCACTTTTAATCAATATAGTGCTGGAAATTTTGCCCAGATCAATTAGGCAAGAAAAATAAATAAAATGCACCCAAATCAGAAGGGAGGAAGGGAAAATATCTGCTTTCAGATGGCATGATTTTGTTCATAGAAAATTCTAGGAGATGATCAACTAGACATAGCCAGGAAGTGCCTCTCCCACAAAAAAAGTTTCATAAGGAGAATGCTCAACTGGAGTCATACAACCTACCTAACCTGATCAGACCACTCAGCAGATCCTATGGAAATACTACATCCACATCAGGCTACAGAAAATATTATCTAAATTACAAACAAGCAAAGAAAAACTAACTTATCCCTACAAATATCTCCAGAAATCTTTTTATCAAAGAAATCTGTGTGTGTGTGCGTACGTGTGTGTGTGTGTGTGTGAGACAGACAGAGAGACAAAGAAAGAGAAAGAGAGAAAGAAGCAGAGTGGGAGAAAGAAAGAGACAGAGAAAGAGAAAAAAAAAGAAAAAACAAGACTTCATTCCACTGATGACAAAGTACCAAGAATTTCTCTCTCTCTTGTTTCTCTTTCTTTCTCTCTCTCTCTCAGGGCTCACTGAGGAAAGAGAAAAGAGTCATAACTCTAGATCTTAAAATCCTCATCCAATTTCTGAGACTCATGCCCTCAACTAATTTCTGTATATGTGCGCGCACGCGTGTGTGTATATATATATAAAGCATATATATGCATATATATGTATATATACTATATATATAAAGCACATATATATATTTTATATATATATATATATGGCATCTATTACCAACTTTTGGAGGAGCTTTGAGGGACACTGGTAGACTTTAGGGAAGAATACATGACTTTTGCTATCTTTCAGATTTGGAGAATAGAATGCATTTGGTTGGTGGAAAAGTATTCACGGTTTTTGCTATTCTTTAATTCTCTTGAATAAAAGTAACAGCAAAAACCACGATTACTTTTGCATCAACCTAATAATTTGTGTCACAGTTTCTTTTATTTTGGCGAAGCTACCTATATGAGTGATTTAGTCAGAACTTTGGAATCAGATTAATTTTGTCAACAGTTATCAAAATAAGAAATATATTAGAAACTGGATTTGGTATATCTCTTTGATAATGCTGTCTCTGCAGATTCTGAATTTTGAGGGAGGAGTTCTTTCCCTTACTATACAATCAGGAGTTTGAAACTGTACAGGGTAAGTAAAAGGGACTGGAACTAGCCCACAGATAAAAGATTCAAAGCCAGCCTGCATCCAACATCATAAACCCTCCTAACAAGAATAACGAAGAAGGAATTAAGGTAAAAGACTATAGGAAACATACTAAAGGATCCAGACAAGAGCAATACAATTTGTCGTAAGTGTTGAGAAGCATAGACTTCCCAAAGCCAATTCATTTTAAAGTGCCTTTTGTTCCTGCTGTTGTAAATGGGATTTTTTTTTGCTTGATTTCTTTTTCAGATAGTTTGTTGTTATTGCCTAGAAAAACTACTGATTTTTGTGTGTGTATTTTGTATCTTGCAACTGTACTGGATTCATTTATTAGTTCTCAGAGTCCCTTGGTGAAGTCGTTAGAGGTTTTTTTTCAACTTTTATTTTAGATTCACGGGTACATGTGCAAATGTTACATGGATATGTTGTGTGATGCTGTGGTTTGGAGTGTGACTGAACCCATCACTCAGGTAGAGTGCATAGTAAGCACTAGGCAGTTTTTTAACTCTTGCCCCTCCTCCCTCACTGCCCCGTCTTGTATTCCCCAGTGTTTATTGACTCATCTTTATGTCCATGTATACCCAATGTTTAGATCCCACATAGAAGTGAGAACATGAGGAAGTTGGTTTTCTCGTTCTGCATTACTTAGGTTAGGACAGTGGCCTCTGGCTGCATCCATGTTGCTGCAAAGGACATGATTTCATTCTTTTTATGGCTGTGTAGTATGCCATGGTATATTTGTACCACATTTTCTCTATCTGGTTTTGTTTGATTTGATTTTTCTCTAGGCCTGATTTGTAGTAAACCTGTGCTTTCATTTTATAGAGGTGATGGCAGGACTTTATATTTTAAGATATCTTCATTTTGCTCTTACTTTTTTTTTTTATTTTGCTTCATTGTCTTCTAGAATCTGGTTTTGCTGATGCCAATACAATCAGAAGGCATTTTGCTTTTTTTTCCCTTTGTGGGGGACTTACCTTCCTTTTTTTGGAAACATTTAGAATTTTAAAAAATTCTTAGTGTTCTACAATTTCACAGTAGTATATCTATGGCTGAATATCTTTCAGTGCCTGGACTTAGGTCATTTATGTTTTTTATGTCCTTTTACATTTGAAGAATTCTATACTTTTTAAGCAATCTGCATTTTGTAATTTATTTTCAGCATTTTAATTTTGTCTTTCTGGAAACATGGATTTTGGCTCCAATAGAATTTATTTTTTAAATATCTTTTTATCTTTCATATTTTTTTTCTCTCTCTACCTTTTTGCTCTAAATTCTGTAAGGGTTTTTGTAAGCTATTTTTCTTATCTAATTAAATTTTTGATACCAACAGTTCCTGATACCAATGCTCCTGGAGTACATTGTTCTCAGAATGCTCTTTGTTTTATAGATGCAATATTATTGTGAATATATTTTATCATACTATTCAATTTTGAAAGTTATATATTTTCTGTATTTTCCTAAACTATCTTTTTTTTCTTCAGGGTCAGTTTTTCTATTTATTTTGGTCTTTGTCTTTCATGTGGCTATTTCTTATCATTTACCAAGTAAATTTTGGTATGTTCATTCTTAAGGAAACAAAGACTAAATATTTATCTAGTTTGAGTGCTCTTTGGGTGCACTAAAGAAAAAGTGGTACTGTTCACTTCTTGGTCTCCCTTTCAACAACAGTTCTGACTTGCAACTCTGTGTAGGTTAGCAGAGGAAGGGACGTATGTATTATTGGACTTTAGGATGAATTTATTAGTGGACGTTAAGATGAATAAATAGAACACCCGACTGCCTTCCTACTATCATACCTCATCCTCATTTGCACATGCTCCTTTCTCTTAATACCAAGTATTAAGCATAGTAGGGGGAGATAGGCAAACAAAATTGCATTCTAAACTGCCTAGTCACCTAAAAGAAAAGATAAATCAACAGGATTTGAGTCAAGAAGAGTTCTGGGAGCAGTATTTTCTAGGATATTCTCATATTTATTTATTTATTTACTTATTTATTTATTTATTTATTATTATACTTTAAGTTGTAGGGTACATGTGCATAACGTGCAGGTTTGTTACATATGTATACTTGTGCCATGTTGGTGTGCTGCACCCATCAACTCGTCATTTACATCAGGTATAACTCCCAGTGCAATTCCTCCCCCCTCCCCCCTCCCCATGATAGGCCCCGGTGTGTGATGTTCCCCTTCCTGAGTCCAAGTGATCTCATTGTTCAGTTCCCACCTATGAGTGAGAACATGCGGTGTTTGGTTTTCTGTTCTTGTGATAGTTTGCTAAGAATGATGGTTTCCAGCTGCATCCATGTCCCTACAAAGGACACAAACTCATCCTTTTTTATAGCTGCATAGTATTCCATGGTGTATATGTGCCACATTTTCTTAATCCA
>NC_037672.1:44134866-44155406 GCF_003255815.1 Theropithecus gelada
TTCCTTCCTTCCTTCCTTCCTTCCTTCCTTCCTTCCTTCCTTCCTTCCCTCCTTCCTTCCTTCCAACTCTGTTTTCTGCATTTTAGTAGTATTAGCATAAAAATAGTTGTGTATCACACAGGTTTCAGATGTGGAAAAAGAAAATCAATTTGTTTGGGCAAAAATTAATTTAGTACAGGGAATAAGGTGCTTATTATCTTGTTGGAAAAATTGATGTGGGGAACTCCAGGATGGGTTTTCAGAAATAACTTGCAAAACACCATGATATAGTCCGGCAGAGGAGCTGAGGCTGCTGCCACACATTTTCACATTTTTAAAACTAGTGACTGGAATCTGAAATAGCTGGTAGGTAAGCTACTATCACTAACTTCATAACTGTTGTTTGACATGCATAAAGCTACTGAATAGTCTCGAATTGTACAGCAGAAAACTACATGTATCAACTATGTGTGCCAGCAGAGCTAACCAAAGAAAAATGTATATACTATATATATACACTATATATACTATATATAGTGTGTATATATATATACACACTATATATAGTATATATAGTGTATATATATAGTATATACATTTTTCTTTGGTTAGCTCTGCTGGCACACATAGTTGATACATGTAGTTTTCTGCTGTACAATTCGAGACTATTCAGTAGCTTTATGCATGTCAAACAACAGTTATGAAGTTAGTGATAGTAGCTTACCTACCAGCTATTTCAGATTCCAGTCACTAGTTTTAAAAATGTGAAAATGTGTGGCAGCAGCCTCAGCTCCTCTGCCGGACTATATCATGGTGTTTTGCAAGTTATTTCTGAAAACCCATCCTGGAGTTCCCCACATCAATTTTTCCAACAAGATAATAAGCACCTTATTCCCTGTACTAAATTAATTTTTGCCCAAACAAATTGATTTTCTTTTTCCACATCTGAAACCTGTGTGATACACAACTATTTTTATGCTAATACTACTAAAATGCAGAAAACAGAGTTGGAAGGAAGGAAGGAGGGAAGGAAGGAAGGAAGGAAGGAAGGAAGGAAGGAAGGAAGGAAGGAAGGAAGGAAGGAAGGAAGGAAAGAAGGAAGGGTGGGTGGGTGGAGGGAGTATGGGCAAGATGCATTAGATTAAAAGGCAGTAAAACCCTTGTCTTGGTTTCAGTACTGCCACTAACTCATTAATATGACCTTACCAAGTCACTTAAAGTTTCCAGACCTCAGTGCCTCAACTATAAAATGACAACATTGGAGGATGTATTCTCAAACGTTTCCATGAATTCTAAAATTCTATGCCTTGATAAATTAATTTAATTTAAATCATTAGCTGCACTGCCACAAGGTTCCTAAATCCCAACACAAATGACTTGTTTCACTTATAACCAGAAGAGACAAAAACCTGCATTTTTAAACTCTCTGATGACTTCTACTTTAATCAGAGAGTAAGAACAGGCAGATGGTAACTCATATGAACAACTTTCTGAATTAGATAGCTATGTCAATTTAAAGCCTTAACAAATTTATATTCATAGTTGTTATTTTTTGTTTTTTCAAAATTAAAAGTATGAGGTAAAAAAAATTACTTTAAAGTCAATTACTGAAGCATTTTACTCAATATAAATATTGTCCTAAAGCAATACTCCTAATGGACAGTCAGGCACTATCTGCTGATAAAACATAAAATGTTCTTTGAAACTGAAGATTGTTACCTGTTCAGTAAAAATACTTTAAAAGAACCCTAAAATGGTTTGATGTATTGAACAGTTGAGTAGTATGACATGGCACTTACTGTTTTTTAATAGCTCTACCATTTTCTTAGCAGATGATGCAGAACCAATTATAGCTATTATAACAATTTAATCATGAAAAACAAATGACCGGGTTGTAACAGCCTGACAAATTTCTAATAGTTTATAAACCCAGATTTAATAGATGTCTGCAACACTTTTGAATGTGTACCTGTATTCTCCAAAACCTATATGGCAGAGACTGCTAATTTTAATATTCCAGCTTTTAACTGGGCCCTTTACAGCTGAAGGTGGCTATGGATCTCTAAGTACTGGCCATTAGCAAGTAAAGAAAATCACTATCCAATTACAAAAATAACTTTTATGGCAAATTTGGGATTATTTCCTTCAAAAGGATAAGAGCTACCCTTTCCTTTCTCTCCCTCCTGACATATAGAACTTAGATGTTATGTCTAGAATAGCCATCTTGAACCAGAAGGGTGAAGACACATGAGCAGGCTTCCTAAATGGTGAGCTGGCTGAAGCCCATGATGCTGGTGACTTCATGGAGCCTCCATATGAGCCTTAAGCTCCCTACTTCTTGTTACAAGAGAAGAAGACATTTCTATAGTTACTTTTATTTTGATTTTATATGCAACTGAGCCTACTCTTAGCATAGGTATTTTTACGATTAGGAGATTGTTGTAGTTCTCATTCAAATTGCATGTATAAATTTTTTTAATTATGAAAAACCTATATATACATCATTAAATACTGTTCTTTGTTCTTTGGGGAAAAAAAAAAAAAAAAGCTATATACTTGTTTCTTTAAATGTTTTGTAGATGTTAGTAATTATATGTGTGAATATACCAGCAGAAAAAAACAAACAAACAAACAAAACTGCTACAAGGAAATATATGCTTCAACAAAAATATCCAAGTTCATTTTAATCATATGTATTTTAACACATGATTTAGAATTTACACTTAGAGGATTTTTTCAGTTTTCTAATTGGGATCACTATGAAATCAGGCCAGTAATGAGCATATACAGCTAATTAATAGATGTACATTAAATTACAGATTTCTCTACTAACATTGAAGAGAAACTAAAGGATCCACTTAGTAAGAATAAAATGAGCACACAAAACATTTAAAAACTATATGTAAGTACAATCAAATTCAAATTATTCATTAATAGTTTAGGGTAGACATATTCAAATGTCTCCTTTCTTCAAATGGTACCTACTGATTATTAAAAAAAAAAAAAAAAAGTATTAATGTAATCAGCACTTACCATGCACCATGCAACCTAGATACTTTTGTCATAACCCATAGTGTCACAGGAATAGATACTATTATCATGCCCATTTTAAAGGTGAGGAATCTGGAGCTCAGTTCTCAAATTCTGTGGATATGAGTAGGGTCAGAAGAAATGGAAGAGCCAGGTGGACCTCCTTTGTCTGTCTTATCAGAAAAGGTAAATTCTTAACCATTATGCTATATTACCCATGAAGACCTGAGTAATAACAATATATAAAATACGTTGCATTTATTTATGCCTTCTTCACCTCCAAGATCATATCCTACTCAGCTAATAATAGAAAGGAAGAAACAACTAAAATAGGAATTTGACTTTAATGAATTAACCATATAAAGTTCTAATTATTTTGAAAATTTATAAAAATATATGATTTTTGATTTATGTTATTTGTGATTTTATTCAAGCATATATTTGCATTACTCATTTTAAGCTGTTGGAATCTGCATTTCAATTCCAACTGCATATGTGGTAATACAGTAATTATTAAAACTGAATTTCCTGGTGAAATACAGATGTAAAAAGAAACCCATTAGTGATGAAGAAAATTTTTTTAAAAGTGAAAAGTCTAAGAAAATAATTTTTCTTAACTATAAAATATAAATTTTGAATAATGTTGAGTGTTTAAATGAGTAGTAACTCTGACCTCAGAGGTGAAGAGGTTCATTTCATGTTTGATATAGAACAAGAAAAAAATTTATTAAAATATTTCAGGATGTGTTCTAGTTAGTACAAAAAAACCAGCATTTATGGGAAAAATTCTGTGCTATGGTAGGTATCAGTGAAGCCTGATTTTATAGCCATTTTCAGTGCCCAAAATATAGAAAAATTTTTAAAATTAAGCTGTGACTGATGTCACTAGATTATCTATATATTGGTTAATTGGCACTGTACATTCAGAATTTAATTTTTTAATTCTCCATTTTTATAGTAAATGATAGCACAATAGGAGAAACTGTTTCTTTTCAATTGGAACTAATTGTGTAAGCAATTCAGCATTTTACAAAAGGCATGACTTTTGTTTTTAATCAAATTGGCAGTTATCATATTCATTTTAGAAACTCAATTTATGTGTTAAAATAGCATTACGTGAAGATTATTTAAAATAGATTTTCTAGGTGTGGCAGGGATGCTCTAACATTATTCATTATTGTTTATTTAATGTATTTTTATGTCCTGTTGATGTCTGTCTTTTTCTCCTGTGATGTAACAATACAATCACATAATGATCTGCACACAACACTGTTACCAGTTTAGCATTTGCAGTGTTAGTTCTGCTAATATAATCAACTATCCAATCTGAGTCAAGCAGTCATGAGTAAGAAACATTTATATCAATTACTATCATTCTAAATGATTACTACTAATAAGCAATATTATTGAAAATGTTTAGGACCATTTCCCCAGTATCTCTGTAATACAGACATGTGTCTGGTTGATATTTGTCTACTCTGTGTATTTTTTCCTACAGGTTAATGTTAAAAGCAGAAAGTTTATGTTACCAGATCTAATGAATTATATAGGTCACAATAAACTCTCTACTAGGCATATAAAAGATCTATTAACCTCAAAAAGTATGTCATTTAAAAAAGAACATAGTCAAGAGAGTCAAGATAACATACTGTGAAAGCTTAGAATATTCTATAAGGTGGTCCTTTCTCATTGCTGAGATTACATCTAAGTTTCCATTACTTTCTCTCAGAATTAAGGTTTCTATTGCCAACTTCCATAAAACCTAAAAATAATTACAAAAATTACATCACAAAGACAACCAGGTAATGTTACGTTTCTAGCTTCCTATAACCATCTGGAATATTACTAAACTAATTCTCCAATACAGATACACTTTGCATAAGCACACAGAACTATGCCATGAATAATATCCTATTTGTAGTTTTTGATCCAAATATTTCTCTTTTACTTTCTCATTTTCAATAGGGACATAATTTATAATAGTAACAGTTAACCTTAACTGTAATATATGTCCAGCACTATCCTTAGTACTTATGCATATGGACTTGGTAAATTTTAACAGTAATTATAAAGAAAGCATTATTATTATATCCATCACCATTATTAGATGGGGAAACAGAGCCATATAAACCTTAAGTAACTTATCTAAAGTCATACAGGTTTATGTAGTGAAATTCAGATTTGAACACGGGCACCATAGTTTAAGTCCTTGGTTCTAACCATTACTCTTTCATGCCTCTTAATATTGCAATAAGAAAATAAAAACTCAATTAGAAAAAAAAGTAATTGACAGTGGTTCATAGTAGGACCATGGGAAACTGGAGACTATATGATTCACTGAAAGAAGCAGATGCTATGCAGTTCCAGCCAACTATTGTCATGTAGAAATGTATTGGGTCAGCATTTCATTTTACCCTATCTATAAGCTAGTAAGTTAGCTGGTAACTATTTCATGATACTGGCAAAAAGAAAAAGAGATTCCTGGGTCAGATACAAATTAACTTTGTTACTCAAAGCACAGCAAGCAATATGGTCAAAAGCATATTTGCATCAGTTCTCTTTTCTTGTCACATTACAATGAGCCCTTGCCCAGATTTAAAGTGAGTGGTTTCTAAATGATGCATACATAGAATTACATACACAAAAGGAAGCTATTCAGTCATTAAAGCTTTGCATTTTATACTACTCTAATTGCATCAATTAAGTGACATTTCCAGAGAGTCATGCTTCATAAATCAATAATTTCAGATTTATTTACAATTAGCAACACTGACAGAGAGGTACATTCTGCTATAAAAGCATTACTTAGATAAGGACTCTGTCTCTAGTAAATACCACTAGTGTGAGTGCAATGATGTCTATCATTAACATATTTATAAAGAGCTTTGATCAGGAAAAAAATCATATGATCATTTCAATATATGCAGAAAAACATTTGACAAAACCCATATCCATTTATAACAAAAGCTTTCTGCAAACTAGGAATAAATGGGAAGTTCCTCAACTTGAAAAATAACATCTACAAAAAACCTATAGATAACCTCATATTTGATGTTGAGACACGAGATGCTTTTCTCATAAGATCAGGAACAAGCAATGTATGTCTCTTCTCACCACTACTATTCTATATAATAGTATAAGTCCTAGTTAATAAAATACTAAATAGTTAATAAAAAACTAAATAAAGGTATACAAATTGGAAAGGAGAAGTACAATTTTCTTTTTGGAAAATTACATGTTATCTATATAGAAAATTTCAAAGAAACAAAATCCTTCTGGAACTAATAAGCATCCATAGTAGTGTTGCAGGATACAAAATATACACAAAAGTCAGTTGCTTTCCTATATAACAGTAATAAACAATTGAATTTATAAATTAAAACACAATGCCATTTATATTAGCTTGCAAAAATAGAAATATTTACATTTCAACTTGACAAAATAGGTACAAGAGATATATGAGGGAAACTATGAAACATTTATGAAATAAATCAAAGCTATAAACAAAGAAATATTTCAAGTTCATGAATAAAAACACTTTTTTAAGATGCCAATTCTTCCCAATTTGATCTATAGATACAATGCATTCCCAGTCAAAATCTCAGAAAGTTATCTGGTGGATATCAATAAACATTCTAAAGTTTATATAGAAAGGAAAAAGATCCAGAATAGTCAACATAATACTAAAGAAGTAGTCAGAGGACTAACACTACCCTACTTGAAGACTAACTATAAAGTATAAAACTACAGTGATCAAGGCAGTGTGGTATCAGTTAAATCGATTAATGGAACAGAATAAGGAGCCCAGAAATAGACCAACACAAATACAGTCAACTGATCTTTGGCAAGGGAACAAATATTTCAGTGGAGACAGGATAATCTTTTCAAAAAAGAAAATGGTTCCAGAAAAAGTGGACATTCACACGAAAAAATACTAAGTATGAACCTAGACAGAGACTTTACATCTTTTACAAAAAGTAACTCAAAATGGATCATAGACCTAAATATAAGATACAAAACCATACAACGTTTAGATAATAATACAGGAGAAAGTCTAGGAGCAAATTTTTGCATTTGCAATGAATATTAGATACAATACTAAAAACAACACAAATGAGCAAAAAATTTGGTAAGCTGCTCTTCATTAAAACTAAAAACTTCTGCTCTGAGAAAAACACTATTAGGAGAATGAAAAGACAAGCCAAAAACTGGAAAAATAAATTTTCAAAACATATATATTTTAAATAAAGGACTTTTATCCAAAATATAAGATTTTTTAAAAAATATAAAATGGGAAAAAGATATGAACAGACACCTCACTAAAGAAGATATACAGACAGCAAATAAGCATATGAGAAGATGCCCAAAATCATATGCCATCAGGGAATTGCAATTTTAAAACAATAAAAAAATGCCAGTACATATCTATCAGAATGGCTAAAATCCAAAACACTGATAATAAAGAACCTTGATAAGGATGTGAATCAACAGGGATTCTTTCATTGCTGATGGAAATGCAAAAGGTACAGCCACTTTAGAAGACAATCTGGCAGTGTCTTATGAAGCTAATATAGTCTTATCATACGATGCAACAATCACACTTGTATTTACTCAAATAAGTTAAAAATTTATATAGACAAAAAACCTGCACATGAATGTTTATAAGAACTTTATTCATAATTTTCAAAATTAGAAACAACCAAGATGCCCTTTAATAGGTGAATGGATAAACTATGGAACATCCATCCAGTGGAGTGTTATTCAGTGATAAAATAAATGCATTATCAAGCTATGGGAAGACATGGGGGAACATACATATTAAGGACAAAAAGCCAGTCTGAAAAAGCTACATACTGTATGACTGTATGATATTCTTGAAAAAGCAAAACTACAGAGACAGTAAAAAGATCATGATTGCCAAGGGGTCAGAGGAAGGGATGGAGGCATGAATAGGTAGAGCATAGAGCTTTTTTAAGGCAGTAAAATTACTAGGTATGATACTGTATGGGAGATACAGGACATTATGTATTTGTAGAAACCCACAGAACTCTACAACACAGAGTAAACACTAATGTAAATTATGGAGTTCATTTAATAATAATGTTTCAATATTGTTTCATCAGTTGTAATAAAACTATCACACTACTGCAAGAATTTAGTAACAGCAGAACCTGGGGGATGTAATATGAAGACTGTGCTTTCAGCAAAATTTTTATGTAAACCAAAAACTGCTCTAAAAAGAACGTCCATTTTTGTAAAAAGGCAAAGAGAACAGTCTGACCAATACAGTGTGTAACACAAAGAATAGAGAATAGTATTAGGTCAGACTATATTAAATTGTCAATATTTAACATTGTTGACCCTCAAAATTCATAATGTCGTATGATTAGTATAATTGAATTGTAGATGAGGTCAGAGAATGTGGATTGATTAGGGGCAAGAATGGAAGAAAAAGCATATTACTTATTTCAGGTAACAGCACTCAGTTTTCACATGCACTACTTATAAAATAGAAATCCACTAAATGTTCTCATGTCATGAACACAGTGTCCTGTCTGAAAATTATTAACGTTGGATTAAAGTTTTCTTCTCCTTTCATGATGTATGTCTTCCAAGATGCTCCTTTCCTTTTCTCTCTCTCTCTCTCATATTGGACTCAATTGTCTGTTGATCCTGGGCTCCTTTGATTTTTATCCCACACCCTTAGGAAACTAAAAGTTGATTAGAAACTCTCCGGGCATGGCTAGGGCTTCTCAGCCTAATCTTGGATGCTGTGGCTCAGCCATTTCATTAGCAAAAACCTCAGTGTTAACACCTTTCAGGTTTTTTTTGCTTCAGTTTTTTTTTTTTTTTTTTTTTTTTTTTTTGCTTTTTTTTGCTTTCAGTTTGTTTTTACTTCTTGTTTTAATTAGGGCTGTTCACCTTCTCAGAGAAGAATTTGCCATTCTTCTCCTGGAGGTTAGAATCCTGGAATGCCAGCCTTCCAGAGGCAAATTGGGAGAAGGCTGGTATTCTCAAGTTGTAATGAGTATTCGTTCACTTATTCCCCAGTTTTTAAAACATGACTCTTCCCCTTTAAATTTTGACAATGTTAAACTTATTTGTTCACAGATAATACTTTTATTTCCTGGGTGATTTTAAAATCATGATTTAAAATCATTTTTTCATTAGCTAAGGATGCTGAAACCCCATTTGATAAAACATAGGGTAGTAAATTCATTGCACTTAGTGTTATGAATTAATATTTACTTTTTCTCTAAAGTTATTATTTTTATGACTAATTTTCCAAACATAAATTTTCATTTTCTCTCAAACGACATACCTAACATTTTATTTTATTTATTATTATTATTATTATTATTATGAGACACAGTCTCGCTCTGTTGCCCAGGCTGGAGTGCAGTAGCGCGAGCTGGGCTCACTGCAAGCTCCGCCTCCCGAGTTCCCACCATTCTCCTGCCTCAGCCTCCAGAGTAGCTGGGACTACAGGCGCCGGCCACCATGCCTGGCTAATTTTATTTTTTTATTTTTTTTTTATTTTTTTTTGTAGAGACGGGGTTTCACTGTGTTAGCCAGGATGGTTTCAATCTCCTGACCTCGTGATCCGCCCGCCTCGGCCTCCCAAAGTGCTGGGATTACAAGCGTGAGCCACCACGCCCGGCCCTAACATTTTAACAAGCTCTCTGATTTAAGTTCAGAACCAACAGAATAAGTAAAAGTGTATGTTTTTTTTTGTTGTTGTTTTGTTTTGTTTTGTTTTTTGAGACAGAGTCTTACTCTGTCACCTACGCTGGAGTGCAGTGGTGCAATCTCTGCTCACTGCAACCTCTGCCTCCTGGGTTCAAGTGATTCTCCTGTCTCAGCTTCCAGAGTAGCTGGGATTACAGGCATATGCCACCACGCCTAGATAATTTTTGTATTTTTAGTAGAGATGGAGTTTCACCACGTTGGTCAGGCTGGTCTCGAACACCTGACCCCAAGTGATCCACCAGCCTTGGCTTCCCAAAGTGCTGGGATTACAGGCATGAGCCACCACGCCCAGCTCCATGCATTGAATCTTAAGATTCTCGGCCTTTTTATTCCACCTAACTGTGTGAAATGAGAGAGATTTGAAGATGAATTTACTTCTTAAAAAATTAGCAGGACAAAATTAGAACAAAAAAGGGAACTTTAGAATATATTATAATTTATATATACCACAAAAGGAAAAGAACCTGTATATGTCCTAAATTAATTTTTTGGAAGCACTTCCTTTACAGTGCTAGTTTAGTTTTCTGCATGCCATAGATGTTCAATAAAATAATAAATTTAGAGAGTATATTAAAGGATAAAATTAAGTATCCTTAAACTCCCAAATTTTATGACTTAAACGCAATCTTCATAAATGTATATAACCAAGAAGTTGCTCAATCTTGATATCTAGTACTTCTAAGTTTAACTTATAACATTTATTCAAACACTAGGATATAGTTTGAACAAATATTTATTTAAAACCCAAATAATGAAAATCTCTAGTAAATTTCCAAAAGTTAGTTTAGTTAGAAATTTAAGAAATCTGAAAATCTGCTTTTCTTATGTACTACTTCTACCAAGTTATTGAGTAGCTTATATATAGGTGGAATTATAAACATTCATTAAATATCTTAAATATAATAAAGTTCAATTAGGGCAAGTTCACATTAAAGAAAATAAATATATAAATACAAAAACATTAAATTCTCAAGAAAACAATTCAGAGTTTTTTTGAAAATGACAATGATGTCAAGGTTAATTAATTAATTAATTTATTTTTATTTTTGAGACAGAGTCTTGCTCTGTTGCCCAGGCTGGAGTGCAGTGGTAGCATCTCGGCTCACTGCAAGCTCCGCCTCCCGGATTCACGCCATTCTCCTGCCTCAGCCTCCAGAGTAGCTGGGACTACAGGCACCCGCCACCATGTCCAGCTAATTTTTTTGTATTTTTAGTAAAGATGGGGTTTCACCATGTTAGGCAGGATGGTCTCGATCTCCTGACCTTGTGATCCACGTGCCAAGGTTTTTAATAAGATCTTAGGTCTTACTTTTGTCCAATAGGTATCAGATTATGTCAAAAGTTCAGGTCACATATTTCTCTGATCTTTCAGCAGCCAAATGAAATTAGTGGATGTACAGAAATGAATATAGTAAGAATCTTATAGAATAATGAAGAAAATAAAGATTTACCGTTACAGGATAAATTCACAGCAAATTTATTCATTCACCAAATAATCATTAAGTATTTATTATACCAGATTTTCTGTGTAATAAATCAACCAATCTAAGGTCTTTCCTTCACTCTGGAAAGAGATCAGAAAGATATATACATAGCATTTTTAGAAATTAATTTAACAATAAACGAAAACACTAATCTTTGCAACTAACCTATTTTCTGCTATAGAAATAAAATAATTTTAAACCCTATTTGTTACTTCAGTACTGAGCACTATACTTTCTCACAAAAAAGCCTAAATAACCTTTACGTACGTGCTATCCGAGATGGTTTTACTTGTCTAGTCAACTTTTGGTCACAAAAAAGAAAATAATACAAGACCGAGAGCAAAGCACTTAAGGTTTTAAAAGAAATGATGTAAAACTTTTTGTATTTATAAAAAGCTATTTATCCTTATCTTCCTTCTCATCAAGAAACTAATAAGCATAGTAAATATTTTGCTGTTTATTTTTTATAATAAACACAATAAATATTTTGACTAAATATAAAACAGTATGTGTCACATGTAGATAAAAGTCATATTTAAAACTGTCATATATACAGGAAGTATCTTTCAGAGATTTACTTCTCTCTCTCACTCTCTCTTAATAGTTTATTTATAATTACAAGGGGACAATGGTGCAATAATTTATCAGGGTTGTGATACTTGCGATTTTGTATACGAAAGCAATTACTAATAACTTTCAAATAAGGAAGTCGATTGACATTTTATATGACTATTAAATGGTGCATTTGCTGGAAAAGTTTTTTCTTCTCTTTGGAAGAAAACAAATGTTAATGAAAATGTAATAACACAAGGCACAATAAAGAGATTGAATGATATCATAATTATAATTGTAGAAATGTTTAGAACCCAACTGTTCATAATAAACAAACTTTAAGAACCATATTTAGTTTTTAATCATTTAATACTGTTTAAGACACAAGTCTCTCAAAAGGAAGTCTTACTTGAAAATTCTTCAGTTTTCATAAAAACAAGTTAGAAAGATAATTAAGATTGACAATTTTTTTGCCTTAAAATTTTATAAGCATAGAAATCTCTAAAACAATATATATCTTCTCTCTCCATAATTTTATGTTGCATAAAATCATACTCACAAGGAATTTTCCATTTTTATTTTGTATTTTAATTGGAAATAATTTTTCTAAACTCCTCACTAATATTTCAGAGTTTAGGGGACTGAAAACTGATTTTACACTTTAAGCATATTTAAATCAATAAAGCAGTTACTGAAGCAATATCACTTTATCTAGACCAGCACTTTTTAAATACAGCTTCCAATAATTAAAGATACAAAAATAGCACTTTACTTTTACAAGGTGAAAACTATCATCACCTTTTCTCTCAGTAAATTAGAGTAATTGATTTTTTTTTTTTTTTACATTTTACTGACAACAGCTACTCAAAATGACTTATATATTTCAGACTCATCATAATTAAGTTCAGGCTATCATATCAGAGTCAATTATCAAGAAATTAATGTTTTCCAGGACACAAAATGGACTCTCTTACAAAACTGTAGGCCACTGATAACAGGAGGTAGCCAGAAGGAAGCCACTTTTAGTCCTCAGGGCAAAACCAGAAATCTATATGGGCAAGTCAGTACTAATATAGTACAATCAAGAGTAGGCAATAGGTCCTATGTATATAAACCAAGGACCATTCCTGATGTATAATGATTACACAAACTGACGGGGACAATCTGCTCCAAGGTCCAACACTCTTAACCAGTATTGAGAAAAGCAATCACCTAACATCTCTCTCCATAACATATCTGGCAACCAGCTCACTCTGGAGAAAGAGAGAGTTTAGGTGCTCAAGCTTGTTTAAGCAACCCTGGTTGAATACAGATGGTATTTGTTTAGGTCTGTGGCTGTTAATTTACATGATTCCATTAATATTTCTTCTTTCAACTTCCCCTAAAGCTAAGAAAGAAAGCTGCATTAAGAAAAGAAAGAAAGGGCCGGGCGCGGTGGCTCAAGCCTGTAATCCCAGCACTTTGGGAGGCCGAGATGGGCGGATCACGAGGTCAGGAGATCGAGACCATCCTGGCTAACCCCGTGAAACCCCGTCTCTACTAAAAAATACAAAAAACTAGCCGGGTGAGGTGGTGGGCGCCTGCAGTCCCAGCTACTCGGGAGGCTGAGGCAGGAGAATGGCATAAACCCGGGAGGCGGAGCTTGCAGTGAGCTGAGATCCGGCCACGGCACTCCAGCCTGGGCGACAGAGGGAGACTCTGTCTCAAAAAAAAAAAAAAAGAAAAGAAAGAAAGATAAAGGCAAATAGCAAAACTTGGGACTCTGAAAAACTGTGAGTAGAAGAACACATTATTTTGTTGCCACACCCACTGTTCTTCAAGAGTAGAATTGTTAACCATGCACTTAAACAGGTTGAATCAATCCTCTCAGAAACGACTAGGTCAATATCAGTGACAGAATCCATGAAGATGAAACATTATTGCACCCGAGTATCAATATCCTGTAAGAACGTAATTAGTGTGACTTTTGAAATGGTAGTTAGGAGGCAGGACTAACTTGCAGCTCCCACTTGGATGGACAGAGCAGCATGTGGAAACCTACATTATGAACTTTTTCTCTAAGAACTACCAAAGGAAGGTATCAGGAAAGCCAAGATAATCCACAGACCCTTTGAAGGAGATGGATTACCACTGTAGGCTCCATGGGACAGCTGAGGAACTGTCCCATGGGAGAGTAAGTCAGTTTGCTTTCTTAGCTGGGAGTCTTACAGCCTGGGGCAAGTTCTAAGCCCTGTTCACCAGCTGCCTGGAAATAAACTGTGCTGTTGTGGGGGCATGCTGAAAGTAATACCAGCCTTTTGGGGTACAGGCTGTGTGGGAGCTGGGTGAGGCCTGTGGCTCTCAACTTTCCCCAACTTCCTTGGTGATCTGTGTGATGTAGCAGAAGCAGCCATAATCCCCCTGGGAACATAACTCTATTGGACTGGGATCCACAACTCCACTTCTCACAGCAGAACCAGCAAGCCCCCCCCACCCCTGCCCAAGGAGAATCTAAGCTCAGACACACCTAACCCTGCCCCCACCTGATGATCTTTCTCTGCCTGCCCTGGTAGCCCAAGAAAAAGGACTTAATCCCTTGAAAGTTCTATGTCCCCACCCACCACCTAACCCTAGGGCAAGCTTGAATCTTCCTATACAACCAAAGCTGATTTGCTCTTGAAAGCACCAACTCCTGGCTAGAGGCAAAATGATACAAAACCAGTGCGCATAACAAGGTTTAAGGACCCTCCCAGAGGCCACTTCACTTCCTAGCTACCTTCACCAGGAGTAGGCGTTGCTATCTATGGCTGACAGACATGAAGATGAGTCATATCACAAGATTCTTTGCAGACATCCCCAGTACCAGGCCAGAGCCTGGTAGGTTGACTGTGTGACTAGACCCAGAAGAGAAATAACATGCTCTCGGAAAGCCCCATCCCTGGGGAAAGGAAAGAACACTGCATAAAGGGAGCACCCCATGGGACAAAAAGAAAATCTGAACAGCAGCCCTCAATTCCCAGGTTTTCCCTCTGATACAGTCTACCAAAATAAGAAGGAACCAGAAAAACAATTCCAGTAATATGGCAAAACAAGGTTCTTCAACACCCCCAAAAGATTACACTAGCTCACCAGCAGTGGATCAAAACCAAGATGAAATTTCTGAATTGCCAGAAAAAGAATTAAGAAGGTTGACCATTAAGCTAATCAAGAAGGCATCAGAGAAAGGTGAAGCTCAGCTTAAAGAAATCAAAAATATGATACAGGATATTAAAACAAAAACAAAAACAAAAACAAAAAAACAAACAAAAAAACAAAACCAAAAACAAAAAACCTCAAGTGAAATAGATAGCACAAATAAAAACTGTTTGGGTGAAGGAGAAAGGACAAGATGGAGGAAGGTGAACAAGAAGGCATAATCCATGTTGCTTCCAGGTTCTTCCTCACCAACTTTCCCACGCGCGGGAAGATGCAGATCAACCGAGCATGCTCCAGGTGATGTCAATCCGAAGAGATCAAAACTTACCCAGCCACGCCTATGGAGACGCCCCTATCACACCCTTATCCTGCCCACTGCCCTCCCCCTTCCAGTACCAATGCATAAAAGTCTGCCACTGGCAGGAGCCAGTGTGACTTCTTCGGCCCCCGCATTTGTGGACCGGAGAACATCACCCGAGAGCGCCGGTGCGACTTCCCTGGCCCCCCACACCTAAGGACCAGAGAACCTCGTCCGAGAGTGTATGCATATTTGCAATAAAAGACTGCCACTTTCTTATGTACTTTGGCCTCATGTTTAATTACTTAGCTCTCCCAAATTAAGTTACATTAAATTAAATCAAAACAGTTAGTGCTAAATTAAATTAAATTAAAACAAAAACCAATCACAACTTCTGGAAATGAAGGACACACATAGAGAATTGCAAAATGCACTGGAAAGTCTCAGCAATAGAATTGAACAAGGAAAAGAAAAAAATTCAGAAATTCAAAGACAAGGCTTTCAAATTAACCCAATCTGAAAAAGACAAAGAAAAAAGAATTTTTAAAAAAATGTACAAAGTCTCCAAGAAGTTTGGGATTATGTTAAACAACCAAACATAACAATAATTGGTATTCCTGAGGAAGAAGAGAAATCTAAAAGTTTAGAAAAGATAATTGAGGGAATAATCAAGGAATTCTTCCCCAGCCTTGATAGAGATCTAAACACTCAACTACAAGAATTAAAAGAACATCTAGGAAATTTATTGCAAAAAGATCATTGCCTAGGCACATAGTTCATCAGGTTATCTAAAGTCAGGGCAAAATAAAAAATTGTAAGAGCTGTGAGGCAAAAGCATCAGGTAACCTAAAAAGGAAAACCTATCATATTAACAGGAAATTTCTAAGCAGAAACCCTACAAGCAAGGAGGGATTGGTGTCCTATCTTTAGCCTCCTTAAAAAAAACCAATTATCAGCCAAGAATTTTGTATCCAGTGAAACTAAGCTTCATAAATGAAGGAAAGGTACAATCTTTTTCAGACACACAGATCCTGAGAGAATTTGCCACTACTAAGCCAGCACTACAAGAACTGATACAAGGAGCTCTAAACCTTGAAACAACTCCTTAAAATACACCAAAATAGAATTTCCTTAAAGCATAAATCTCACAGGAGCAATAAAACAATAACATAATGAAAAAAAAAAAAAAAGGTATTCAGGCAACAAATAGCATGATGAATAGAATAGTACCTCACATGTCAATACTAACAATGAATGTAAATGGCCTAAATGCTCCACTTAAAAGACACAGAATGGCAGAATGAATAGGAATTCACCAACCAAGTATCTGCTATCTTCAGGAGACTCACCTGACACATAAGGACTCACATAAACTTAAGGTAAAGGGGTAGAAAAAGGTATTCCATGCAAATGGACACCAAAACAAGCAGGAGCAGCTATTCTTATATCAGACAAAACAAACCTTAAAGAAACACAGTTTAAAAAGACATACAGGGAAATTGTATAGTGATAAAAGGACTACTCTAAAAGGAAAATATCACAATCCTAAATATATATGCACTAACACTGGAGCTCCCAAATTTATAAAACAAATACTACTAGATCAAGAAATGAGATAGATGGCAACACAATAACATTGGGGGACTTCAGTACTCCACTGACAGCACTAGACAGGTCATCAAGACAGATGGACTTAAACTATACCATGCATCAAATGAACTTAACAGATATTTATACAACATTCTACCCAAAAATTACAGAATATACATTCTATTCATCAGCACATGGAACATTCTCTAAGACAGACCATATGATAGAACACAAAACAAGTATAAAAAAATCCAAGAAAATCAAATTATAGCAAGTACTCTCTCAGACAACAGTGGGATAAAATTGGAAATATATTCGAAAAGGAACCCTCAAAACCATGCAAATACATGGAAATTAAATAATCTGCTCCTGAATGATCATTGAGTCAATAATGAAATCAAGATGGAAATTAAAAGACTCTGAACTGAATGATAATAGTGACAAAACCTATCAAAACATCTGGGATACAGCAAAAGTGGTGCTAAAAAGAAAGTTCATAGCATCAAACACCTATATCAAAAAGTCTAAAATAGCACAAACAGACAATCTAAGGTCACACCTCAAGGAACTAGAGAAGTAAGAACAAACAAAACCCAAAGCTAGCAGAAGAAACAAAAGAACAAAATTAGGGCAGAACTAAATGAAACTGAAACAAACAAACAAACAAACAGAAAAGATAAAACAAACAAAAAGCCAGCTCTTTGAAAAGATAAATATAATTGATAGTCCATTAGTCAGATTAATCAAGAAGAGAGAGGATCCAAATAAGCTCAATTAGAAATGAAATGGGAGATATTACAGTCAATACTATAGAAATACAAAAAAAGCATTCAAGGCTGCTATGAACAACTTTACACACATAAAGAGGAGATGGATAAATTCCTGGAAATATAAGACCCTCCTAGATTAAAACAGAAAAAAAATAGAAATGTTGAGCAGACCAGTAACAAGAGGCGAGATTAAAATGGTGCTTAAAAAGTTACGAACAAAAAAAGTCCAGAGGTAGACAGATTCACAGCTGAATTCTACGAGACATTCAAAGCAGAATTAGTGCCAATCTTATTGACACTACTCTAAAAGACAGAGAAAGAGGGAATCCTCCCTAAATCATTCCATGAAACCAGTGTCAACCTAATAGCAAAACCATGAAAGGACATAACAAAAAAAGAAAACCACAGACCAATGTCCCTGATGAACATAAATGCAAAAATCCTAAAAAAAAAAGAAAAAAAAGAAAAAAAAAAAAAAACTAGCTAGCCAAACCCCAAAGCATATAAAAAAGATAATCCACCATGATCAAGTGGGTTTCATATCAGGGTTGTAGGAATGGTTTAATATCTGCAAGTCAATATGTGTGATACACCACATAAACAGAATTAAAAACAAAAATCAGATGATCATCTCAATAGATACAGAAAATCATTTGACAAAATCCAGCATTGCTTTGTGATTAAAACCCTCAGCAAAATCGGCATAGAAGGTTAAAACCCTCATAAAATCGGCAAAATCGGCAAAAAACATACCTTAAGGTAATAAAAGCCATTTATGACAAACCCACAGCCAACATTATACTGAATGAGGAAAAGTTGAAAGCATTCTTCCTGAGAACTGGAACAAGACAAGGATGCCCACTTTCCCCACTTCTATTCAACACAGTGCTGGAAGTCCTAGTCAGAGCTATTAGACAAGAGAAAGAAATGTATTTCTTCATTCAAATTGGTAAAGAGGAAGTCAAATTGTTGCCATTCACTGATGAGATGACAGTATACCTAGAAAACCCAAAAAGCTCCTAGAACTGAAAAATGAATTCAGCAAAGTTTCAGGGTACTACATTAATGTAAACAAATCAGTAGTCTGCTATACACCAACACTGATCAAGCTGAGAATCAAATCAAGAACACAACCCCTTTTAAAATATATGCCAAAAAAAAAAAAAAAAAAAACTACTTAGGAATATACCTAACCAAGAAAGTGAAAGATTTCTGCAAGGAAAACTATGAACACTGCTGAAAGTAATCAAAAACATCACAAATGGAAATACATTCCATGCCCATAGATACATAAAACCAACATTGTGAAAATGATCACACTGCCAAAGCAATCTACAAATTCAGTACAGTTCTCATCAAACTGCATTGTGTGTGGAGACTCCATCATTCTTTATAAAACTAGAAAAAAAAAATCCTAAATTTCATATGAAACCAAAAAAAGAGCCCACATAGCCAAAGCAAGATTAAGCAAAAAGAACAAATCTGGAGGCATTAGATTACCCGACTTCAAACTATACTATAAGGCCACAGTCACCAAAACAGCATGTTACGGGCATAAAAATAGGCACACAGACAAATGAAACATAAATGAGAACCCAGAAATAAAGCCAAATACTTACAGTCAATTGATCTCTGACAAAGCAAACAAAAACATGAAGTGTGGAGAGGTCACCCTATTCAACAAATGGTCCTGTAATAAATTGGCAAGCCACACACAGAATAAAACTGAATCTTCATCTCTTACCTTATAGAAAAATCAACTCGAGATGGATCAAAGTCTTGAATCTAAGTCATGAAACCACACAAATTCCAGAAGATAGCATTGGAAAAACCCTTTCAGACACTGGCTTAGGCCAAGACTTCATGACTAAGAACAGAAAAGCAAACGCAATAAAAATAGAGATAAATAGGTGGGACTTAACTAAACTAAAAAGTTTCTACACAGCAAAAGAAATAATCAGCAGAGTAAACACACAACCCACAGAGTGGAAGAAAATATTCCCAATCTATACATCTGACAATGGACTAGTATTCAGAATCTACAAGGAACTTAAAACAGGTCAGCAAGACAAAAGAAAACTATCCCATCAAAAAGTGGGCAAAAGACAAGAGTAGACAGTTCTCAAGAGAAGATATACAAACACGAATAGCCAACAAACATTAAAAAGTGCTCAATAGGCATTGTAATTTTGACTTCAAAAGGCCATTTCACTATTCTATCAGTCCAGCTGCTTCAGGATGATGGGGAACATGGTAAGACTAGTGAACTCCATGAGCATGAGCCCACTGCCACACTTCTTTAGCCATAAAGTGAGTGCCTTGGTCAGAGGCAATGCTGTGTGGAATACCATGACAGTGGATAAGGCATTCTGTAAGTCCACTGATGACAGTCTTGGCAGAAGCATTGCGTGCAGAATAGACAAACACATATCCTGAATAAGTGTCTATTCCAGCGAGGACAAACCTCTGCCCTTTCAGAAGAGTTCCAATACAACCTGCCACCAGGTAGTTGGCTGATCACCCTGAGGAAAGGGGCTATATTGAGGGCTCAGTGTTAGACTCTGCTGCTGGCAAATTGGGCACTCAGCAGTGGCCAGAGCCAGGTCAGCCTTGGTGAGTGGAAGTCCATGTTCTTGAGCCCATGCATAACCTCCATCACTGCCACCATGGCCACTTTTTTCATGGGCCCATTGGGCAATAACTGAGGTGGCTGGGAAAAGAGACTGAGTGGTGTCCACAGAATGGGTCATACTATCTAATTGATTACTAAACTGCTCTTCTGTTGAGGTGACCCATTGGTGAGCACTCACATGGGATACAAATATCTTCACCTTTTTTGACCACTCAGAGAGGTCCATCCACATACCTCTTCCCCAGATTTCTTTTCTTTTTTTTTTTTTTTTTTTTTTTTTT
>NC_037672.1:44155419-44181358 GCF_003255815.1 Theropithecus gelada
GCCACCTCGCCCGGCTATTTTTTGTATTTCTTAGTAGAGACGGGGTTTCACCGTGTTAGCCAGGATGGTCTCGATCTCCTGACCTCGTGATCCGCCCATCTCGGCCTCCCAAAGTGCTGGGATTACAGGCCCCAGATTTCTTTATCACCAATTTTCTTATGCTTCTTCCAAGTCCCTGACCATCCAGCCAAACCATTGGTTACAGTCCGTGAATGAGTATATAATCGCACATCTGGCCATTTCTCCTTCCAGGCAAAGTGCATAACCAGGTGCACTGCTCAAAGTTCTGCCACTGAGAAGAGTTCTCTTCACTGCTGTCCTTCAAGGATGTCCTAGAAAGAGGCTGTAGTGCCACAGTTGTCCACTTTCGGGTGGTGCCTGCTTAAGATGCATCAGTGCAGGCCTGGGGAGAGGAGGCAGTGTGGCATCAGTGGAGACCATGGGCATTTGAGCACTTCTTCATGTAACTTACTTGTGCTTTCAGGACCTGCTCAAGCCTGATCACGTATATGCTACTTTCATTTGATGATGGAATGCTGTTGTGCATGACCCACTTTATGGACAGATGGGTCAGAAAGCACCCAGTTAATGATAGGCAGTTCAGGTTGTGTGGTGACTTGATGACCCATAGTCAAACGTTCAGTTTCCACCAAAGCCCAGTAAGAGGCCAAGAGCTGTGTCTCAAAAGGAAAGTAGGTATCTGCAGATGGCAGGGGCTTGCTTCAAAATCCTAGAGACCTCCTCTGTGATTCACCTATGGGGGACTGCCAAACGCTCCAGTCACCATCCCTATCTGCTACTGATACCACAACCAATTGGATCTGCTGAGTCACAGGGCCCCAGAGGCAGAGCAGCTTGTACAGTAGCCTGGACCTGTCACGGAGCCTTCTCCTCTACTGGACTCCACTCCAAGATGGCAGCTTTTTGTGTCACTCGACAAATGGGCCAGAGCAACACACCAAAATGAGGAATGTGTTGTCTCCAAAATGCCAATAGGCCTGGTACGCATTGTGCCACTTTCTTGGTTGTAGAAGGGGTGAAATGCAGCAACTTATCCTTCACTTTAGAAGGAATATCTCAACAGATCCCACACCACTGGATCCCTAGAAATTTTACTGAGGGAGAAGGTCCCTGAATTTTAGTCAGATTTATTTCCCATTCTCTGGCATGCAAATGTCTCACCAATAAGTCCAGTGTGTTTCCTACTTCTTGCTCACTGGATCCAATCAGCATAATGACATCAGTGTAATAGACCAGTGTGATATCTTACGGAAGTGAAAAGTGATCAGGGTCTCTCCGAATAACATTATGACACAAAGTCAGAAGTTGATATACCCCTGAGGTAGGACTGTAAAAGTATAATTCTGGCCTTGCCAGCTGAAGGCAAATTGCTTCTGGTGGGCCTTATGGACAGGAATGGAGAAAAAGGCATCTCCTGAGTCAATGGCTGCATAGCAAGTACCAGGAGATGTGTTAATTTGCTCAAATCAATGAAACCACATTGGGTACGGCAGCTGAAATTGGAGTCACCACTTGGTTAAGCTTACAACAATCCACTGTCATTCTCCGAGATCCATATGTCTTCTGCACAGGCCAAATGGGACAGGTGAATGGGGATGTGACGGAACTCACCACCCCTGCATCTTTCATATCCTTGATAGTGGCACTAATCTCTGCAATCGCTCCAGGGATGTAATATTGTTTTTGATTTACTATTTTTCTAGGTAGAGGCAGCTCTTAATGCCTTCCATTTGACCTTTCCCACCATAGTAGCCTTCACCCTACCATTCAGGGAGCCAATGTGGGGGTCCTGCCAGCTGCTAAGTATGTCTATTCCAGTTATGCATTCTGGCACTGGGAAAATCTCCACAAGATGAGTCCAAGAACCCACTGGACCCACTGTAAGTCGGGCCTGAGCTAAAACCCCTTTAATTATCTGACCTCCATAAGCCTCTACTTTAACTGGAGGACCACGATGACATTTTGGGTCCCCTGGAATCAATGTCAGCTCAGAGCCAGTGTCTAGTAGTCTCCAAAATGTCTGATAATTTCCCTTTCCCCAATGCACACTTAACCAGAGGTCTCCATGGGGAAGGACAGAAAAAAAGATTAACAGCATAAATTGTCGGTAGTGTAGTGGGGTCCTCCCTCCAGGGGACCCGGCCTCCCCATCATTCAAAGGGTTCTGGGTCTGTAAACCTGCTCGAGTCTGGAAATTGATTGAGGGGCCATGATTCTGTTTTTATAATTCAAATTAGTCTTTTGTCCATTCGACCTAGAAGGTTTCTGCTTATATAAATTAAGTAGGAATGCAGTAGGCTTCCTGTCAATTTTACTTCTAGGAAAACCATGATTAGTTAGCCAATCCCATAGCTCTACATAAGTCAGACTATTGATGACTGCTGCTTTGTCTCTGCTGTCCGTTACAGTAGTTACGTCCACTTTGCCTTTGATGGTTGAGTGCCACCACTTGGCCCTTGCCACCTTGGGATCCAATTATTCCCATTATATTTAAATTTTGTAGTTGAGTGACGGTGGTTCCCATTGTTAGCTATGACGTATAGAGAAGAGCAATTACAGAGCTCTTCAAAAATGCAGGTACTATCCTCACAAATCTGTTTCACAACACATTGTTCAAGGGATATCTTCTGGGCCCTCCCAGCTGGGATGAGAAGGTCTAGAGTGACTAATCTAGTCCACCTTTCCAATCTCTCTAAGCCTTTGGATCCCTTCCTCTACATCAAACCAAGGGATATCAGACATTTCCTGCTCGCTTACAGTGGGCCATCTTTTAATCCATATTTCAGCTAACCAAGCAAATAAGCTATTAGAACCTTTTTTAACTCCCTGAGCTGCAACATTAAATGCAGAGTCCCCACTTAGTGGGCCCAAATAAATAAATTCAGCCTGATCCAACTCTATGTTCCTTCCAACGTTATCCCACATCCTTAATATCCATTCCCATGCCTGTTCTCCAGATTTCTGTTAAGTTAAAAACCCAAGCAGGTTTTTCAAGTGTGTTACACTTGTGACCTCATGGGTCACACTCTCAACCGCACCTCTAGTGACCCGCTGGGACTTTAATCTAGTTATAGGTCTAGAAGCAAATGGAGGCATTAGGGGTAGCTCCTGAAGAGAATCAACATTATCTTGCCTGGCAACAGCCTCACCGGAGGCCACCACTGTTGCCTCAGGCAGTGCAGGGTTTATCTCCTGAGACAAAGGTGGAATGGCTGATGGCAGCATGGGTCAAAGGGGAGATATTGCCACTACTGGGGATGGTGAAGCCGTTTGTTCTGGCAAAAAAAGCTTCATCAGAATTTACAAGCTCAGTGTCCCCAGCTTCATCAGGGTCCTCCCACACATCCCGGTTCAAAGTTGTAGGGTTCCATTCTTTTCCAATCAATGCCCTCACTTTAACAGTAGACACCCGGTGAGGCTGTGCATGCACCTTTCATTGCACGTCAGCCACTTGCATGATAAGAGCTGTGTCTGTTTTTCCACAATTTCAGGTCTTTCTCTGTAGGAGGTAAGACTCTCACTCAGGGCAATCTTAGCAGATTTGAGACTGAGTATCTGATTCTGAAGCTGGGAGTTAGAATCCCTAGATTCATCATTGTCTTTCATCACTCTGTCCACTGAAGTTTGGAGCAACCAAACAGCTTCATTATGTTCCTTGATTCTCCACATATGGTCAAAAGTATTATGCATAGAGTCATAGACTCCTTGCTTCTCACAAGCAGTGAATCAGGAGTGTCAAATGCATTTATTTTGCATAACTCTCTAAACAGTTCATGCCAAGGACTATCAGTGTTCTCCATATTATTAGAAGTAGAGTCTTACCATTTTGGGATCTAATCATATTAAGTAACCAACTCTAGAAACCCCAAAACCAGCAAAAGAACTTGATCCTTAATACTCTACTCTTCTAGAACCACTTGTGTTACCAAAATCTGTATTAGTCAGGGTTCTCTAGAGGGACAGAACTAATAGGATATATATACTATATATAATACATACTATATATATACTATATATACACACTATATACTATTATATATATTTAGGATATATATAGTATATATATAGTAAATATAGTGTATATATACACTATGTATACTATACTATATATACTATAGTATATATACTATTATATATTTAGTACATATATTTTTATATATTTAGTATAAAGTATATATAGTATATATATTTAGTATACAGTATATATACTATAGAGGTATATATAGTATATATACTGTATATGTAGTATATACACACTATATTGGCTATATAGAGTATATATAGTGTATATATACTATTATGTATACTTAGTATATATAGTATACTAAGTATATATATATAAGTACATATATACACTAATATAGTGTATATATAGTTATATATAGTATATATATACTAAATACAGTGGAGGCTCACTGCAACCTCCACCTCCCAAGTTCAAGCAATTCTCGTGCCTTTGCCTCCTAAGCAGCTGGGACAACAGGTGTATGCCACCACACCTGGCTAATTTTTGTATCTTTAGTCGAGACAGGGTTTCGTCATGTTGACCAGGCTGGTCTAGAACTCCAGACCTCAGGTGATCTGCCCACCTCGGCCTCCCAAAGTTCTGGGATTACAGGCGTGAGCCACTGCGCCAAGCCCAGAAATTCTTAAAGTTCTGGGATTACAGGCATTAGCCACTGCACCCAGCCCAGAAACTCTTTATATAGTGTATATATAAATAATAGTATATATATAGTATATTAGTATAGTATATTTTTGTGTGTGTGTGTGTGTGTATATATATACACACATATACATAGGGGAATTTATTAAGTATTAACTCACATGATCACAAGGTCCCACAATAGGCTGTCTGCAAACTGAGGAGCAAGGAGAGCCAGTCTGAGTGTCAAAACTGAAGAACTTGGGGTCTGAAGTTTGAGGGTAGAAAGCAACCAGCATGAGAGAAAGATATAGGCTGTGAGGCTAGGCTGGTCTTATCCTTTCACATTTTTCCGCCTGCTTTATATTCTAGCTGTGCTGGCAGCTGATTAGATTATGCCCACCCAGATTAAGGGTGGGTCTGCCTTTCCAAGCCCACTGACTCAAATGTTAATCTCCTTTGGCAGCACCCCCACAGACACACCCAGGATCAATACTTTGAATAGTCTGTATCCTTCAATCCAGTTAAGTTGACACTCAGTATTAACCATCACACCATGAAAGAGTTTATGAACTCCATGTAAAGGATCCATAACATATAATCATCCAAATGATCTTTCTGGATGGAAAGTTATCCTTAAGATACAAAGAGCTTTCTCTATTCTGATACAAGAACTACTTACATAATATGTCTGGATTCCTCTCAACACAACCCAGAGAAGATCATACCTCTGACAGATATCCCAAGGCCTAATACCATAGGCTGAAAATAGATTTTCCCAGACAGAACATAATATGTCTCCTAAAATTTAATGACTTAGGAAGTTCAAAGGAATATCAAGAGTTCTGTCAGAAGAAATGAAGGAAGAGAATTAAAGCAAGGTTGTAGTCCATGGAGAGTCAAAGACCTTTTTAGAATGACAAATGACAGGTAGCTTTTAAACATTCACTTTGGGGTATTAAGTAATGTGCCATGACCTTTACAATTGAAGTGCAAAACCAATTTCTAAAACCGAAAGTTTAAATCACATTTTCAAATAATATAAAATACTGTCTCACAAACATTGAAACTATAGTATAAAACTGAGTTTGTGAAAGGAGAAGTTTAGGCTACATTCTAAAATATATTTCATAGCTACAATTGAAAATTTTCTACAAAGATAATATGAACAGTAGTAATAAACTTAGAAACTGTCATTCAATATTAAAAAGCATATATAATTTAAATCATGCTTTATCATTCCTTATAAGCAATCTATCAAGAAAAAATATGGAAAAAATATCTTAAAATATTTAAAAAAACACTGGGTATTGCTTGATTTGTATTAATATATAACATTATAATTCTGCTCGGGAATCTTTGGTGTCTATAGTTCAGAGGAGAAAAATTAAAACTGTGTATTTTTGATACGCTTTGTGATCTAATACTATCTACATATCTAATATCATTCTATTCATTTTATATTTTAGTAATACTAACAGTAAGCTTGACAAGGATATTCCATTCTCCAGTGCCTCTTTGACTTTGCATATACTGTTTCCTTTGCCTAGAATAAGCCCCATTGGCTTGTCTAAGTAAAAATATTCCCATTACTCTTTTATATTTCATATAAAATACTTTCTGAAGTCTTACTCCCTTTGTCTAACCTAGAAATTCTTTTTTTTTTTTTCTCTGAGCTGGAGTCTCACTCTGTCACCCAGGCTGGAGTGCAGTGGCGCTATCTCGGCTCACTGCAACCTCCACCTCCCAAGTTCAAGCGATTCTCGTGCCTCTGCCTCCTAAGCAACTGGGACAACAGGTGCACGCCACCACACCTGGCTAATTTTTCTATCTTTAATCGAGACAGGGTTTTGTCATGTTGACCAGGCTGGTCTAGAACTCCAGACCTCAGGTGGTCTGCCAACCTTGGCCTCCCAAAGTGCTGGGATTGCAGGTGTGAGCCACTGCACCAAACCCAGAAATTCTTTATCATATTGGTACCTTTCACCTGTTAACAAACAATAATTATTATATTATAATTAAAATGCTTATAGTTTCTCCTTAAAAGATTGCTATATATTTGAGAATGGAGATTTTTCATTTTTGGACTCAGAACCTATACCAGACTAGGATCATATTTATAAACTAGAAATAAATGAATATAGCCATGAAACAAAGGTAACAGTAACAATAACTATAACATATGGCCCCACTGTATATCAAGTACTGTAATAAATGCTTTCTTCAGTATATGTTTGCACTACATTTATAGTAGTTTTTATCCTTGTATCTGAGCTATCAAGTGATCAAAGTGCAATTTATACTATTTTCTCTTGATCCAATGAATCTACCTTTTCCTTATAACTGTAGCTTTGAATTTTTCTTTTTATTCGTAAATAGGGGAACTCTTTTTCTAACATAATTTTATGCAAGCATATAATACATGAAGCATAGGAACTGTAGCCCTTCTAATAAAAGCAGATAACGGCAGACTAGACACATATACCCAGCACCCCCTTATCTCCTGCAAGTAGCTTGTAGGAACCAATATAGAGACTAATGCCCTAAAAAATTTGTTCCCATCTCTACTTACTGTCAATCTGTATGTTGAAATCCTAACCCCTAGTGTGATAGTATTAGAAAGCTGGTATTTGTAGATGATTAGGTCCTGAGGTAGAGCCTTCATGAATGGAATTAGGCCCTTATAAAAGAGAGCTCCTTTGCCCTTCTGCCGTGTGAGAACACAGCAAGAAGACAGCTGTCTGTGAATCAGGAAGAAGGTTCTCACAAAACACTAAATTTTATCTAGGAGTTTCCAGTGTTCAGAGCTATGAGAAATAAAATTTTGTTGTTTATAAACCACTCAGTCTCTGGTAGTTTGTTAAAGCAGCCAAAACCAACTCAGACACAGAGAGAATGGTAGTCTGAAAACCCAACTCGGGGAAGGGTGAACATTTCCAAGAAGAATTATCCATTATATTAAATGCTGCTGCTAGGTTAAGTAAAATAAGGAGATTCAACACAGGATCTACTGCAGGATTGCACAAAAGATTTATGAAAGTCATTGATGAGCCATTTCTGTGGAGTAGTTGGGGAGAAAGCCTTATAAGTGTCAAATTGAAAGAGAATGAGAAAAAAGCAAATGGAAACAATGAATGCATGCTAGTACTTTGAGTAGCTTTTTAAAGAAAAAAAAATATAGAAACAAGGTTTTAATTGAAGGAAAAAATGAGGCTGAGAGATATTTTTAGATTGGACGAAATGCAAAATGGTTGTATGTTTCATGAATGATTTGGCAGAGAGGAAAAAATGAAGTAAAGGGAGAAATTGCTGGTACAACATCATTGAGCAGACGAAGCAGATGAGATCTAGCAGGTAATTAAAGGTATTAGGCTTAAGTAGGAACAATGATCAGGTATAAAACCATCTTTATAGGGCTATTTATAATAATAGAAAAATTGAAAACTTTTTAAAGATCTTTCTGCCATTTTACATTATTTTTCTGAGAATAAGCAATACAGAAAATACTTTTTTCTATTTTTAGTGAAAATATAATTAAATTGCATACATGTTAATGCATTTTCTCATTTCTGTAGTATAAAATTATTGTATTCTGTAATTTAAAAACAAAAAAAACAATATCTACTAAAATTTAAAATTTAAATTTCTTTAAAATTACCCAGAATGAGGGTTTTAGACAAGTGGGTAATCTGCTAACAAAAGGATTTTTTAAATAAATTCCTTTATAATTTTTCATTTAATTTGAGTAAAATTTTCTTTTCATAAAAATATATCTTTGTTAATTTCTGTACTACTTGAATAGATGTGTAAATGAAATTAATTGCACTAAAGTTTGTTCTTTTGTGCCTTTTCTAAGTTTTCATATTCATGGGATATTTATCAGTCTAAAACGTGATGTGAAGTCTGAATTCAAACTTCTAAGTGCACAATTTTCGTCAAAAGAATTTCAAAGCAATAGAAAGTAAATGACTCAATTGAATTAATTAGTACTATCACACATATGCATCAATTTCTAGTTTATAAAATAACAGTCAAATAAATGTTTTGTTAAAATATAGTTGACTTTAATAAAAAGGTGTTAATCTATTGTAATAAACAATAAGAATCTCAATTTTTAAATTAGAACTGAAAATAAGTAATAAACTAAACCTAGAGTGTGATTCCAATTCTCGACATGTTCTGGATTTATACATGGTAATATTTTATCTCACTTATATTGTCTTACCCAATTCTGCTATTAAAAATTCACTCTGAAACTAATCTCTAATTAAGATTTTTCAAGCAATTATGTAACCTGCAAAAATTAAAAATTATACTCATAAAATGAATTGTGTTATTGAACTTCAATTAATTTCAGCAGAATTTTTGCTTTTTTAAGAGATATATTTAAATCTTTTCTAATATTTAAAGGATTTTATAATGTGAAATTCATTGAAGTTTCTTCTATTTAGCTTTTTAAAATATTCTCACATAGTCACTATCTAATTTAAATTTCTGAAAATCAATATATTTGAAGCAAATAAAAAGTCAATATATTTGACTTGATCATTGTATTTGAAACTTTATCTAAATCTTAAAAAATTTTTTTGGTCAGGAGACTGATTCAACAAAAGAATGTGAATGAATCAATAAAATTTACTGTTATTTTAAAAGAATATATACATATTATTTTCACTGATAACAAGTCAATGAGGAAAATTTTATGTCTAGATAAAAATTAGTGATTTATGAAAAGAAAATCCAGCTTTTCCATTTTGCTAATTTATTCAATAAACATTTACTAATATATTATTAGGTGCCAGATTCTATGGGTGAAACCTGAATAATATACAATTAAATAAATCATTGCCTTCTTGAAACTCATAATGTAATACTGAGAGTTCTCAGTTGAAATTATAAGTGAACTTTTATAGATTAATAAACCTTCTAAAATTGTATGCACATTTTTTGTTATGAGCATACACACATTTTCTCCCTAGCTTTTATTAGATCTTCAGAAAGATCAATGATGGTAATCCAATAAATATCAATAACTAGAAGGAGCAAAAGAGACAAATAGCTTAGCTAATAATTGAAATAAAATGGGCAAAATAAGATATATGCCAACAGCAACTCTGACCTTCCTCCACCCATCAAAAATGGGGAGAGAACTAATTCTATCTGGGAAACTCAAGAGATAATTTACAAAAAAAAAAAAAAAAAGAAAATAGCAAGCAGACATTACAAATGTGGGTGTACAATTTAAGAAGCCTCCAGATTTTTGCAAATATAATTGTATGGGCCACCCGTACTGGATAGTTGGGGATCTTTGTGGACCTAAGACATTAAAAATGTATAACTATCTCAATGGCAGATCATACATTTAAGTAATTTTCAAGTATAACTGAATTGCAATTCTAAATCAATATCATGCATTTCTAGAATTATCTTTTTCTGTTAAAAAAAAAAAAGTGTTTATGGTAAATATGTTCTCAAGAGTCACCAACTTAAACTTACTAAAATCATGAGAGAGTGCCATATTAAAATGAAAGAACAAGTTAATAATAAAGAGACCTAGTAATTTATTAACCTATCAAGTTAAAAGTAATTTCTTTAAAGAAGGAAAATTATCAAAAAAGTACTTATTGAAAAAGGTTTTTAATTATCCAAGGAAATAATTTGGTGTTGAGAAGCCAAAAAAAATTACAGACTCAGTTCTCAACAGAAATGTTATCTTGAGGTTCAGTAAATATAGGATATAATAGTTTGAAATTTCAAGAATACCTTAATAAACAACACTATAAAACCCATAAATGTGTTCTCTGACATGGGAAATAATTTTGCATAATAAATGCCTATCATAAAGTATAAATATATGACATTAAACTCATAAAATATTAAGAAAGTAAAAGCAAGAATATCTTAAATACTAGAAAGATTAGTGGGAACATCCTTTACATAGAATGCATCACAAAATGAAAAAGGATACCATTAGATTGGCTGACATTTATTATTTGTGGATAACATTAAAATGAGTTTTTTTAAGGAGAGAAATTGCTCAACTAAAGATGTAATATGATTTAATATTATCAAACTATGAACAACTAAAATACCCAACTTATCAAGACCAATACCTTATTAATCAATACTTAATGACCTTCCCTTACTGTGCTCATCAATCTAAAGTAAACAAACGTCATAAATTTTGTCCAGTCCTCATCAGTTCCTCATTTACAAGACTTGCCTTAAGTCACCTAGCATAGATCCTAAAATCATATAAATACCCTCCCTTGACTTCCACCTTCGAAAATAGTACTAACACTCTTGAGAGATTCTCCCTTTCTGAAGTAAGTCTAATAAAATTAGCTTTGCTTAACCAGCAGGCATTAGTCATTGTCTTTTGGAGGAATCAACAGCCAACAGGATAACAATTCTTCAGTTACTCATTTTCATTTCTTTTATTTTCTCCTTGGATGGAATGCTGAAAAGTATTTAGATTGTGACATTTTATTTTTATTTACCTTTTTTTTCTTTTTCTTTCTCTCTTTTTTTTTTTTTTTTTTTGAGAAGGAGTCTCACTCTGTCATCCAGGCTGCAGTGTAGTAGTGAGATTTTGGCTAACTGCAACCTCTGCCTCCCAGATCCAAGCAATTCTCCTGCTCCAGCCTCCCGAGTAGCTGGGACAGCAGGTGCATGCCACCATGCCTGGCTAATTTTTATATTTTTATATTTTTAGTAGAGACAGGGTTTCATCATGTTGGCCAGGCTGGTTGCAAACTCCTCACCTCAAGTATCTGCCCGCCTCAGCTTCCCAAAGTGCTGGGATTACAGGCATGAGACACTGTGCCTGGCCTTAGATTGTGACATTTTAAGTAAGAAGAAAAACAAATATTCAATATAAATAAACTTGTCATTAACCCCAAAAAAGAACACTCATTTTGGTTTGCACTCAGAATTAATTCTTAAATTAATTGTTACATATCACTATAAAATATTTTACTTTCAATAGTTAGTAGGGTAGGAATGGGGAACCTATTTCATTCTAACTCTCAAAAGGGCAATAAAGGACTATTGTGAACACAGTTTCTAAAATCCTTCAGGTTATGATCAGAAGGTCCATAACTTAAAAGACACTTTTATTTATTATGAACTTAGGTACAGAATCCATGTTCATTAAAAGAAAATAAAAGATCAACACACAATTTTATTCGATCCACAGGGCTTTCTTGTAAGCTATCTGATAAACAATTATTTCAATAAATACTAAGAGATTTCAACGTATGGATACAAACAAGTATGTAAACAAGTGAACTTTAATATTTGTAGGAATATAAATAAATTATATATATGAATACTGTAAAGCATATTTAGAGACAGAAAAGTTGTTTAAATAATTCTTAAATTCTTAAATAATTATTTTTAAATGTCAGACTACATCTTCAAAAATCTCCTTAGTCAAAATATTTTCATTAATCAGCAATGTGAATAAAATATATGGAAATGACTTTAATATATCCATTTGTAGTGCTTTCTAGAAATTAATTCTATTCTTGTGTCATTGATAAGAAGGAAATATTGACAAACCTCATATGTTGCCGGGCCTGGAGTAATCTCTTTGGACTCTTCAAAGCGCTTTGATGCTTTCACAAATAAGGGTATGGGGCAAGATTTCCTTAAAACAGGATTGTATGCTGCAGGACCTGAGAGATAACAAATGTAAAAATTATGATAAAGTATGTTTTAAAATTATTGATTTTGGTCATATGAATATTAGGTTTGTGCTCTGAATGTATAAAATTAGCTTTCATTTGAACCCATTATTTTTGAATGCTTAAAATCATTTGGTTTATGTCTTTGAAATATGATAAGCATAAGGTGGTGGCATCTGTTTACCTAATAATTAAATATATTACAGCAATAATTTCCAGAAAAAACAGCGGTACTCTCTCAATACACTTTTACATCATGAATGAAGATGCTTCACTCCTATATCCTAAATATTCATTCACATGTTCAGTGAGGAGTTAGGGCTTGAACTGTATTTGGAAATACAGCAGAAAGGTGCTTTAATAGCATTCTGGGCACTAAACATTACAGAAATCAAAACACAAAGAAGGAATGTACATGGAGCAATCAAACGTAGTAAACAGATGGTTTGCATGGAACAGGGCCTAATCCTAAATAAGGATTTCGGTACTTAAGCCAATGGGTTCCAATTTGTATTATTTAATGCCCCCAAGTTCTTACAGAAGTGACCAGAGGATAATTTGTAGGTAAAGTCCAAGTAGAAAATATTTGAATTATTTTCATTCACAACATCTCTAAAACTTTTGAGAACCACTTTCATAGACAATGGGTAGCTCTTAAAAGTTTTAGATTAAATAATCATGAAAAGTAGTAGTTTAGAAAGTAAATTCTGGCAGATTCTTGATTCTCATGAAGAGTGTACAACCAAGATCCCTCGCATGTGCAGTTCAGGATAGGGTTCGAGCTCCCATGAGAATCTAATGTCAGGCTGATCTGACAGGAGATAGAGCTCAGGCAGTAATACTCACTTGCCTTCTGCTCACCTCCTGCTGGGCAGCCTGATTCCTAACAGGCCATTAACAGGTATAGGTCCTTGGCCCAGGGATACAGGACCCTGTGGTCTAGTGAATGGAACCTAGCTAGTACAACTTCACAGAGAGAAGACAGGGAGAGGTAATTTTTTTCCTCATTCATATTTTAAACAATAACTATTGAGTGTTTATCACATGCCAAACCTTGTGTTTCAAGAGAATGTTAGAGGTATACTATATCAAATGTTTCAAAAGGAGAGAAGACTTAGGAAGGACACTGTAGAATATGTGGAATATAATTTTAGAAAAATGGTAGTGAATGAAATTGAATTAGGGGGCATCAGACAGGCAATGTATGGGGAGAGAAAATAAAACCTTTGGTCATAGAATATTGACAATAAATATAAACAGTGAAATAGAAGACTGGATATAATGATATTAATAAAATACAAAATTAATTTCTCTATATTTCCCTAATAAGCATGCAATTCAATCTACCTACTTTGGCAAATACATTCTTGTTGATGCTTTAAAATCTAAAATATTTTAAAATTAATAGGTTCGTATGAAACATTTTAAATGTTTTTAGCTTCATTAATATAGGACATTTCAAAATTTAAGATAAAGGAGGACATCTAGGCTCTAGCCCAATCATTCTAATATCAGCTCAATGAAGATACAGGTATCTAAAATTCTTTGTGAGAAGCTAATGTATTTTGATATATCAAGTGAAAAGTTGGTATTTAAAATAAAGAGGACATCCAGGCTCTAGCCCAGTCATTTTAAATTAGTTCAATTAAGATATAGCTATCTGAAGTTCCTTGTGGGAAGCGAATGTGTTTTGATATGCCAAGTGATAAGGAAAGTGTTTTTGCCAATGTCATCTTACTATAAAACAATAGCGTGCACAACTTTGGAATAATATAATTTATATTTACAGTGCAGAGGAATAATGCACATATACATACATAACATCTTTACTGACAGACATTCATACACAAACTATGCAAGGGAAAATATATCATCAACCACAGTACTCAGAATAAAAAAAACACAAACTATCATCCGAAGCTGGGTATATCATTATTCCATAGTCAGTTAATTGAAAACTGTAGTTTTAACCATAAAGATTTATAAAGGTTAATGCAACAGGTAAGATTATTATCCAAAACACTATTGTAACTGTATCTTTCATTTTCAATTGTGAAGAAATATAGTCTATTCTCTGCCCTTACCATCAGGCTACAGCAACTGATAATTATTTACATTCATAGTTATAACTCATTAAAAGAAAATATAAATATAAAAGAAAATTCCTTTGAGGAACGTTATGTGAAACAAAACTTCTCAATATGCATCTTGCTGCATTTTGGCACTTAGCCTGCTTTAAGCTACAGAATATTTTTTAAATTAAAAAAAGGCTTATCATACTCAGTCTTAAAATATATTTTCAATTACATACGCTATTGCTTATATGATACAGGTCAAAGACTTACATTGCTTCATCAGCTCTGATTCACAGCTAGATTATGCAGAAACTATCTTCTTTTTAGATACCAAAATGTCACATTTTAATCACAGGTCATAAGGAAGAAAACTTCTCATTCCAAATCAAACACCTATGAAAAGTCTGCCTGAATCATGGCTAGTATATAATGGGAAATTCAAGAGTAGGTGATTCTTATAATTGCATATTTTCCAGCCCTGTGCCAACTCAGTCTCTATGAAATGTCAACCAATGCTACAGGGCAAAAATGGAACGTAACAGGAACAGTGAGTAATTTAAAACAAAAACCTATGTTTCTGTCCCTTCAATATGAACATCTTGGTACATTAGAGTGGCCTCAGAAAAAAACAACTTCTATAAATAAAGCTACAAAATCTCAGATTTCATAAGTTGTTTGCTTTATAATGAGCTAAAATTATAAATAATGTAATAATTCTTGCTATGAATACTTTTTTTCATGTGAAGGTGACACAAATCTACTAACAATTAAATATCCCATATATGAGCATACTAAAACCCTGGAAGAAAACCTAGGCAATATCATTCAGAACATAGGCATGGGCAAAGACTTCATGACTAAAACACCGAAAGCAATGGCAACAAAATCCAAAACTGACAAATGGGATCTAATTAAACTAAAGAGCTTCTGCACAGCAAAAGTAACTATCATCAGAGTGAACAAGCAACCTACAGAACGGGAGAAAAGTTTTGCAATCTACCCATCTGACGAAGGGCTAATACCCTGAATCTACAAAGAATTCAAACAAATTTACAAGAAAAAAACAACCCCATCAAAAGGTGAGCAAAGGATATAAACAGACACTTCTCAAAAGAAGACATTTATGTGGCCAACAAATGTAAGAAAAAAAGCTCATCATCATGGGTCATTACTGAAAATCAAATTAAAACCACAATGAGATACCATCTCCATCTCATGCCAGTTAGAATGGTGATCATTAAAAAAATCAGGAAACAACAGATGCTGGAGAGGTTGTGGAGAAATAAGAACATTTGGCCGGGCGCGGTGGCTCAAGCCTGTAATCCCAGCACTTTGGGAGGCCGAGACGGGCGGATCACGAGGTCACAAGATCAAGACCATCCTAGCTAACATGGTGAAACTCCGTCTCTACTAAAAAAAAAAAAAAAAAAAAAAAAGAAATAAGAACATTTTTACATTGTTGGTGGGAGTATAAATTAGTTCAACCACTGTGGAAGACAGTGTGGCAATTCCTCAAGGATCTAGAACCAGAAATACCATTTGACCCAGCAATCCCATTACTGGGTATATAATCAAAGGACTATTAATCATTCTGCTATAAAGACACATGCACACGTATGTTTATTGCAGCACTGTTCACAACAGCGAAGACTTGGAACCAACCCCAAATGCCCATCAGTGATAGACTGGATAAAGAAAATATACACCATGGAATACTATGCAGGTATAAAAAAAGGATGAATTCATGTCCTTTGCAGGGGCATGGATGAAGCTGGAAACCATTATTCTCAGCAAACTAACACAGGAACAGAAAACCAAACACCACATGTTTTCACTCAGAAGTGGGAGATGAACAATGAGAACACGTGGACACAGGGAGGGGAACATCACACACTGGGGCCTGTGGGGGTTGGTGGAAGGCTAGGGGAGGGATAACATTAGGAGAAATAGCTAATGTAGGTGACGGATTGATGGGTGCAGCAAACCATCATGGCACGTGTATATCTATGAAACAAACCTGCACGTTCTGCACATGTATCCCAGACCTTAAAGTACAATTTTAAAACAGGGGTTAAAAATCATTTAGGAAATTGTCCATTGAAATTTCATGATTTTAAAATGTCATTTAGAAAGTTTATACATTTATGGAACACATTTTCTCATACTGATCATACTGATTTTATTCTTCAGCTTTACAAATGAAGTAATAGCAAAGAGAAAAGACTAGTACACAAAGAAGTATCATCATCAATGCCAGAGACACATTTAGGTTTAATGTTCTTCCACTACCTCTAAGACTAGATTTGATTAAATGGCACTTCAGATTATGACCACAGAACTGCACAGTCTATTAAATTGAACTATAGGTAACAAGAGAAAAAAGAGTCCCAATACTACACAAATTTTAAACAAAATATCCATGTTTATTTTCACCATCCCCTTAAATTATCTGTTCAAAAACAAAATTACATATTTTACATATTTTATTGTAATTATGCAATTAAAATATTACATATTTTAAGAAATAAGATTTTACATATTCAAGGATATCTTAAAGTTATTATAGAGTATCTGGAAGTTATCGTGTACAAAGCCCCTAAGAAATTGACTATTTTCATGCACTCCAAACTAAGTAGACTGAGAAATTCATCTCCTGGCATCTACCTAAACCATGCACCTGTTAAAACATGTGTTCCTAGAACCAATTAAGCTATAAGACTGTCACTGTTACGACATATAAATATAAAATCATATGGATTTGGCTGGACTGAAATATCTCTTCAGACAGCAATGTCTGTTTATCTGTGTACCTCTAATACATACTTATCAAAATGTGCATCCATAAGCTCTGTCAAGTGAAGTCTTTCAACTGCTGCTATAAAAAAGATCCTTCCACTCTGTGATAACGTAAGTACATTGTAGGTAAATTTGAATAACTTTCACCAGTCATAAATGTGACTGTGTGAATTATAGGAACCAGCTGGAAGGAAGGATAATCACCCTTCACCTAAAACCATTTTGAGTAGGCAGTACCTAAATATGCAACACATGAATTATTTTTAAGAATGAACAGAATTACCAAATAATGAAATATGAAGTTGTCTTCAAGGTAAACAGAATACTTCACAATTATCCTGAAATATTAGTAGCAAATTCTCATAATTAAATTTTGGTTTTATACTTCACAGTTCTTATGTAAAGATTTACAGCCATATTGCCAAGAAAATTATCAAGGCAAAAAAAAAAAAAATAGAGTAAGTCTCAACATATATTTGAAGTTCCCTTAGATCACCATTATCAGGGCTAAATTAGCACCACTCTATCAAGGCTAAATTAGCAAGGCATTCCCACTGTCAAGACTGATACTTATCTCTGGGAATATTACATGTACAAATCAGGATAATGCTAAAACATGTCACATCACAGATGAAGTTACATAAAGTCCTTTCAATAAAATATCAACTTCATTTTAAAAATAATTAAAACATTTGATTTAATTAAACTAAATTCTTCACAAACATTAAAGAAAATCACTAATTTATACCATTTAAATTGTGACTACTTGCCATTTTTCTCAACTTGTTAAAAATTGTAAGGCTTCTAAATATGTTTTGATTTGAATCTGCTGCTAACATCTTTACCTGTATAGGTCTGCTAGGAAAAAGCTAGACTCACAGAGTTTAGAGTTTCCAGAAAGCGGAGCCTACATTATTTATTTAGTGAGGAGTCAATTAAGCAAAGATTAATATTTCATTTACAACTTAAATGAGCAACTTCTCTATCCTAAAGCAAATATATTTTATAGATGAAATGAATGATACAATACTTTTCATGCTTTGATGTCATCAAATATTTTTTACATTCATTGGAGATTAAACAAGAACTGTTAGATTAATCATTGACTATTTCAGTAACCTTTGTCCTCCTTTTTAGTAAACCAAAATCTATATATAGATTGAAATCTAAATAATAATGTTTTTCTTCACTCTTGTAGTTTTCTTTGGTCACTATGATCCTGTAATCATGTAATGTAAATATTCTCTAACCTTGTTCCTATGTCCTACTAGAATAAGAGACAGCAGACTACTGTGAGAATTCAGAAGGATTCTTCCCTTTCAAAGCTTCTCATCAACTAAGATTGAATATTCCTAACCCAAAAATCTGAAATCCAAAGTACTCCAAAATCAATCTGAAACTTTTCAAGCATCAACATGATGCTCAAAGAAAATACTCATTGATGCATTTCAGATTTTGGATTTTCAGATTAGGGATGCTGAACTGTTGAGTATAAATAATGTACATATTCTAAGATCCAAAAACTTTGAAATCTGAAACACTTCTGGTCCCAGTCATTTTGGATAAGACATACTCATACTACTAGTTAATTTTAATCAAGACTAATAACAGTGGAATTTTTTACATTAATAATGTCTACTTCCAAGTAATTAAGGGATTCCTCCTCTGACTTTAGTATCTACAGCTCACAGGGTTTATTTGCTCTCCTTCTATAGCTTTAGACATGTTACTCCGCTGGCCTCTGGCTGAACTTGTTGTAGGGCATGACATATCAGACTAAAAAACAAAAACAATCGTATGCAGCATCATATATTTTATGTTGTTCATGGACCACAGACATCAGAATCATCCCAATTAGTGTAAAAATGAAGATTCCTTGGATTCATCCCAAAATAATAAATCATATTCTCTGAAAGTGGGAAAAAGAAAATAATTTCAACAAAACCCATTGCTTTTGACCTCTAAACTACAATTTAGTGTGTTGCTGTTCTTGAAAAATATTTATACTTTAAATCAGTTTTCTCTCAAATAATCTTGGTAACCAGTGATCCAGACAAAGAATAAACCTTCTGAAATTCTGGATGAGACCATAATTTTCTCTGAAATATATCTGAATCTTATGTGTCTGCCTACGGTAGTAGAGCCTCAATAAATGCTTATTGAGCTGAACTGAACTGAATCAAGAAAGGAAGAATCAATTTATGAGCTACCTGGAATCTACTTCTGTGACTTTAAGCATTTTAACCATTTTCTTGTCATTTTACTTTCTTTTTAGTATGTCCATGCAAAGAAATAGATGGATTGAAATCACATTTCTGTTTATAATAATATGCAATAGCATTTAGATGATATATCACATAAATATTTGTAATTTGTCATTATTTGTAAATATGTTAGAGCAATTGTCACCTGGGAGGAAAGAGATTAATATGAGACTGGCAGTATTAAGATAGGAAAAAGACTTTCTTTTCAGTGTACATTCTTCACTACAGTATGAATTCTGTTATGTGGATGTCATACTATTTTAATCTTGGACCAAATTTGCAAACTTATTTCATGATCATTGAAGAGGCAATGCTTGCAAGTATAAGTATATTTTCATCTCTATGTTATTTTAGCCTATTATTTCTAGAATAAATCTTAAACCTAAATTGAAATTCAAGCTTCCTATAACCATGTGACCTTGATTAATTCTCTAAATCATGCTCAGCTTTAGTCTTCTCCTTTGTAATAGAAAAAAAAAAAAAAAACAGTTCAGAGAAGTTAAACAACTTTCATAAGTTATAAAATGAATAAGGACCAAAGTACCTGCTTTTCATCCTTGAATATCTCTGAGAGGGTAGAAGGGGGAAAACTGTTATTTAAACTTCACAGGGAACAGAGTTAAATAGCAGAGCTGTGGCTTCACTTTATGGTTTTAACAGCTCTTTTTACTACTTCATGCTGCCTTCTTAATCTCCATTAGATGTATCAGCACCTCCAAAACTATCAAATTTGCCAAACAAATATCATATTAATCAAATGACAATGTTATGCTTTTACCTCAGCATGACAATTCCCTAAAAGGTGAATTGGGTCTAGGAGATGGATTAAATAAGTATAGTTGATAAATTGAGGGAATCTTTTTCTTGAATTAATTACTAATTCACTAGCATACCAAAAATAAAGGTAATTTTTGTTTTACCCATGTATTTTAAAAGTACTAAATATAAACACATTTAAGGAAAGCACAAATATCACAATTCTAAAAATCAAGTTGTCTTCAAATCTCCATATTACCACACTGCCAGCTGTCAAAGCTGCCACACACTGCTACTTTCAAAGACTGTTATAAACAACAATAAAACAAATTCTAGAGTTAAATGCTATTTTTCTAGAATCCAATAGCACTACATCCCATCTTTGGGTGAAGGCTGCCTCTCTGTGGTAGAATGCAATGTGATGTGTTCCCTGAGAGACAATCTTCTCCCTCATATTTTTAACTAGAAATCATCTGTATAATATTAAAAAAAACATACAGATTTAAATACAGTGCCTTAACAATTTCTTTCAGGATTATACGTTTGCCTTCATGTTTAAAAAGATCTTTAAACCACAAGGAACAGCCTCATTCATTTAGGCAAGCATGTATAGCAAGAGATGAAAACAGTGTTTTTTGCTAGTAACAGAAATCAAGTAAAAACGAAGTGCTCAAATAGAAGTCATGTTTGCTGTCTCTTTTGAAAGCTGAAGTCATTATTCACTTTACACTGAGTGACCTCTGCTGGTCAGAAAGACACATATTAATGGACATCATATCTACCAGAAAGCAGCTGTTATCTTAATTTCCCCAAGTAATTACTCAGATATATTGTGTGTCATAAGAGGAAGTTGACTATTCACTTACACTGCAACAACACAGGAACATATCCTATTTCAAATACTGAAAGTCAAGAAGCAAATGTCAAATGGCTACCTCTTACAAACATTGAGTTAATTGTTATTTCCTCACTAATGTCCATTGCTAGTTGAAATAAAAGTAGACTCAAAAGGTCTTCTTATTATAAGAATTATTTTGAAAGGAAGTACGCTCTATAAAAAAAAAATTAAGATTTTGGTATTTTTAACTACATGATGACCGAAAGCTTAGCATTTGTACACTATTAACTGAAATAAACAAAACATATTTCTACGATAAACATATGACTTGTTATAGCTCAGAATTTATTTAGCTAAGCAATATAGTTACAAAAATGACATTTACATTCTCTAAAACAGAACATGATACACATCAGAAACTGTAAAACCTAATTAGGAGAAGGTATCCAGAGGGTCAGAGTAAACGTTTAAACAACCAGTATCAAAATGTTCTTTTTAAACCGTATACCACTGCAAAAACTGTGCAGATTGTTTTTCTTTATAATTTTAATAGAGGTCACAATGTTTGACATGAAATATATCAATAAAAACACCAAAGAATGTTGTATGCCAAAATTTTTTATCAAGAAAATTATTATATATCCTGATTGCTAATTATTACAATGTCCCCCTCCCCTCTTTTTTTTTTTCCTTTTTAACAATGTCCAGGGGGGGGGGGGGGGGGGAAAGCATATTTGGTCTTTGCTTCAGCAAATACTGAAATCTATTTATATGCAAATAAGGTATCCATGATTAGTATGAGAAAAGACTTGTGTATAAAGGAGAAATAAATTATCACTAGAAGCCATTAATGAAATCTATTTCAAAACATAACATTTTACAAGAGCCCTCACTCATGTAATATTTGTTTAAGCCTCGAGGGGAAGTGGTGAGTTCTACACTTAGATGAAATCTGATACTACGTTATTTCCTATACTAATTTGTTTTAGAAAATGAATGTATCCTTTCCTTAAAAATGACTTGATAATTCTAACTCCAGTGAGTCTTTTTAGAGAACTTCATCATTAAAATCAGAGCCTTATGTGTTTGTCACATAGTTGCCACACTTTTTGAGGGGTTTTATTTTGTGTTTGTTAGAATAATTGTCATTCTTTAGGGTTTAAAATATTAACATTCATTTTTATATTCTACATATATTCATTTTTGTATTCTGCATATAAAAATGAACAAATAAATGAGTCTTAAGAAGGAACAAGAGTTTTTCTGGAATAAGTTGAATTTCTATTGAAAATAATAAAATAAGCAATAATTAATAGACCTAGAAAATACTTTTGTATACTTTTTTCATTTTCTTTTGGGGTATCTTGTTCTCTTTTTCATCATAAATTTCTTGTTTAGTCCATATTTGAGTCTCTGCCAATTTTTTTTCTTTTTTTTTTTTTTTTTTGAGATGGAGTCTTGCTCTGTCACCCAGGCTGGAGTACAGTGGCGCGATCTCGGCTCTCTGAAAAATTCCGCCTCCCTGGTTCACGCCATTCTCCTGCCTCAGCCTCCCAAGTAACTGGGACTACAGATGCCCACCACTACACCCGGCTTATATATATATATATATATATATAGTATTTTTAGTGGAGATGAGGTTTCATCATGTTAGCCAAGATAGTCTCGATCTCCTGACCTCGTGATCCAACAGCCTAGGCTTCCCAAAGTGCTGGGATTACAGGCGTGAGCCTCCGTGCCCAGCCAAGTCTCTGCTAGTTTTAAATATTGCAGATATTTCTTCTTTCTGTCATCTACTGAGCTTTTCCTAGGATGTCCAATGTTGAAGAGAAATCATTCGTTTTAAAATAGCTAAGCTCAGATTTTTTTTTAATATATATATATATAGTTGTTCCTTTTGGAGTTTTTAGTAAGAAGTATTTCCCCACTTTCAAGATTGTAACAGTATACAGTATTCTTTTAGACACTGAGGACTCCAAAAGTCGGGAGGGAGGGAGGTGTTAAGGGTTGAAAATACCTATTGCATGCTGTGTTCACTATCGGGATGATGGATTCAATGGAAGTCCAAACCCGGCCATTATGCAATATATTCATGCAGCAAACATGCATGTGTTCCCACTGAATCTGATTTTTTTAATTAAAAAATCAGTATTCACTGATATTTTCTTCAAATAACTTTGTAGTTTTACCTTTCCATTTAGGTCTTTAATCCATCTAGATTCCATTTTTGCACATGGTATTTTGTAAGTATCTAATCTTATTTTCTCTGGTAAGTGTATTGGTCCGTTTTCACACTGCTATAAAGAACTGCCTGAGACTGAGTAATTTATAAGCAGAAAAGGTTTAATTGACTCACATTTCCACGTGGCTAGGGAGGCCTCAGGAAATGTACAAGCGTGGTGGAAGATGAAAGGGAAGCAGTCACTTCTTCACAAGGCAATAGGAGAGAGAGCATGAAGGGGGAAGTGCCACTTTTAAACCGTCAGATCTAGTGATAACACTATCATGAGAATGGCATGAGGGAAACTGCTCCCATGATCCAATCACCTCCAACCAGGTCCCTCCCTCAACACGTGGTGATTACAATTTAAGGTGAGATTTGGGTGGGGACACAGAGTCAAACCATATTAATAAGTTTGTCAGTTTTCCCAGTATATCAACTAAATAATTTTTGCTTACCTATTGAGTTGCAGTGACATCTTTACAATAAATTGTCTTCACATATACATTAATCTGTCTCTGAATTTTCTGTTTCATTATCCATTTGTCTTGCTTTTGTGCCAAAACCACAAAGTTTTTATTAATATAGATTTGCAGTGTGTCTTAATAAATGCTATTGGGATTTCTCCCCCTCTCTATTCCTTTTTTTAAGCTCTTCATATACCTTTATTTTTACACACATTTATATATGATCATTAATTTCTTCAAAAAGTCCAACTGGAATCTTAAGTGGGGTTACATTTATAGATTAAGAAAAGTAAAACTGATATCTTGATTATATAAAGTCATCACATTCAAGTGCCTAGAATAGCTTTTCATTTATTCAGACGATTATCTATGTCTATTATTAGTTTAAAAATTCTCTATGAAATTTTTTTTCTTATTTAATCCTAGGAATGTTATTTTTATTGTGAGTTGTATGTTATTTCATTACTCTTTTGAAAATGATCTTTGCTGGTATTGTAAGCCATTATCTATCCAGCAAGTGTGGCAAATTTTCTTATCAGTCCTAGCAGTCTCTGGATATTTTTTAAATTTGCTATATGATGCTATAATTTGCAGTTTAAAGTAGGTTTATATCTTTTATTCCAACACTTCCTTCTTTTTGTGTTATTAGGTATTCTATCCTTAGGTATTGATGTGAACCACCTACTTCGTTAAGAAGGTATGGTAATAGTAGGTATCCTTGTCTTCCTTTCTTCAAGAATAATGCCCTATGGTTTTAGCCTTTATCAAGTTAAGAAAGTTACTTATATTCATAGCTTTCTGAGATTTTTAAATCACAATAGGTTTATAATTTAAAAAATTGCTTATGCAGGTCTTTATTCAAGTACCTCTTAAAACAGTACAGTAAAGAAATATGAGAATATCTGTTTTGGTACCAGTACCATGCTGTTTTGGTTACTGTAGCCTTGTAGTATAGTTTGAAGTCAGGTAGCGTGATGCCTCCAGCTTTGTTCTTTTGACTTAGGATTGTCTTGGAGATGCGGGCTCTTTTTTGGTTCCATATGAACTTTAAAGCAGTTTTTTCCAATTCTGTGAAGAAACTCATTGATAGCTTGATGGAGATGGCATTGAATCTATAAATTACCTTGGGCAGTATGGCCATTTTCACAATATTAATTCTTCCTATCCAGGAGCATGGTATGGTCTTCTATTTGTTTGTGTCCTCTTTTATTTCACTGAGCAGTGGTTTGTAGTTCTCCTTGAAGAGGTCCTTTACATCCCTTGTAAGTTGGATTCCTAGGTATTTTATTCTCTTTGAAGCAATTGTGAATGGAAGTTCATTCCTGATTTGGCTCTCTGTTTGTCTGTTACTGGTGTATAAGAATGCCTGTGATTTTTGCACATTAATTTTGTATCCTGAGACGTTGCTGAAGTTGCTTATCAGCTTAAGGAGATTTTGGGCTGAGATGATGGGGTTTTCTAAATACACAATCATGTCATCTGCAAAGAGGGACAATTTGATTTCTTCTTTTCCTAACTGAATACCCTTGATTTCTTTCTCTTGCCTAATTGCCCTAGCCAGAACTTCCAACACTATGTTGAATAGGAGTGGTGAGAGAGGGCATCCCTGTCTTGTGCCAATTTTCAAAGGGAATTTTTCCAGTTTTTGCCCATTCAGTATGATATTGGCTGTGGGTTTGTCATAAATAGCTCTTATGATTTTGAGGTACGTTCCATCAATACCGAATTTATTGAGCGTTTTTAGCATGAAGGGCTGTTGAATTTTGTCAAAAGCCTTTTCTGCATCTATTGAGATAATCATGTGGTTCTTGTCTTTGGTTCTGTTTATATGCTGGATTATGTTTATTGATTTGTGAATGTTGAACCAGCCTTGCATCTCAGGGATGAAGCCCACTTGATCATGGTGGATAAGCTTTTTGATGTGTTGCTGAATCCGGTTTGCCAGTATTTTATTGAGGATTTTGCATCGATGTTCATCAGGGATATTGGTCTAAAATTCTCTTTTTTTGTTGTGTCTCTGCCAGGCTTTGGTATCAGGATGATGTTGGCCTCATAAAATGAGTTAGGGAGGATTCCCTCTTTTTCTATTGATTGGAATAGTTTCAGAAGGAATGGTACCAACTCCTCCTTGTACCTCTGGTAGAATTCAGCTGTGAATCCATCTGGTC